>NC_091792.1:33929444-34230555 GCF_041296235.1 Equus asinus
TATGAAAAGACAAAAACAATTTGAAGAGACAGAGCAAGCATCAGAACCAGACATGGCAGAGATGTTGGAATTATGAGACCAGGAATTTAAAGCAACTAAGGGTTCTAATGGGGCTATCCAAGGAGTGTGGGACAACTACAAAAGGTGTAACATATGTTTAATGGGGATACCAGAAGGAGAAGAAAGAGAGAAAGAAACATAAGAAACGATAATGACTGAGAATTTCTACAAATTAATGTCAGACACAAAACCGCAGATCCAGGAATCTCAGGGAGCACCAAGCAGGATAAATGTAAAACAAACAAACAAATGAAAAACCCCTATCCCTAGGCACCTCATTTTCAAAGTACAGAAAATAAAAGATAAAGAAAAAAATCCTGAAATAAGCCCCAGGGAAAAAACACATTACCTAGAGAGAAACAAGATAAGAATTATATCCAACTTCTTCTCAGAAACCATAGAAGCAAGAAGAGAGTAGAGTGAAATATTTAAAGTGTTGAGAGGAACCAACACTAGAATTGTTGACCCATGAAACCACCAACCTAGAATGGTGAGCTATGAAAGCCTGCGAAATTATCCTTCAAAAGTGAAGGAGAAATAAATAGGTTCTCAGACAAACAAAAATTGAGGGAATTTGTTGCCAGCAGACTTGCCATGCCAGAAATGTTAAAAGTTCTTTACAGAGAAGGAAAATAATGTAGGTTAGAAACTCAGATCTACATGAAGGAAGGAAGAGCGTCAAAGGAGGAATAAATGAAGGTCAAATGAAAACTTTTATTTCTCTGAATTGATCTAACAGATGACAGTTTGTTCAAAATAATAATAGTAACACTGTATTCAAATATGTATGCTTATGTAAATGTCTTATGTACATATGTGTGCTTATGTATGCTTATATATAAGTGAAATGAATGACAATAATGATACAAGGGACAGGAGGAAGGAATTAGGAATATTTTGTTATGATAAGTACTTGAACTATTCACAAAGTGGTTTTCTGAAAGTGCACTTGGATTAGTTGTAAATGTATTTTTCAAACTCTAGGGCAACCACTAAAAAAGTAAAAAACAGAAGTATAATTAACATGCTAGGAAAGGAGAGAAAATGGAATCATATAAAATGCTCAATTAAAATCACAAAAGGTATAAAAAGAGTGAAAGACAAAAATAGGAATAAGGAATAGGGCAACAATAGAAAACAGTAACAAATATGGCAGATGTTAATTCAACTATATCAATAATCACTTTGAACATCAGTGGTCTAAATACACTAATTAAAAGACAGAGATCGTCAGTGGATCAAAAACAAGACCCAACTATACTTTGTCTACAAGAAAATCACTTTAAATATAAAGACATATATAGATGAAAAATAAATGGATGGAGAAAAATATACTATGCTAACATCAATAAAAATAAAGCAGTAATAGCTATATTAGTTTCAGACAGAGCAGACTTCAAAGTAGGGAAAGTTATCAGGGATAAACAAGAGCACTAAATAATAATAATGATCAAGGGGTCAATTCTCCAAGAAGATATGATAATCCTTAACATGTATGTGCCTAACAACAGAGCGTCAAACTATGTGAGGCAAAAAGTGATAGAATTGTAGGGAGAAATAGAGGAATCCACTATCATAGTTGGAGACTTTAACACCTCTCTATCAGAAATGGACAGATCCATCAGGCAGAAAATCAGTAAGGGCACAGATGAACTCAACAACATATCAATCAGCTGGATGTAATCAACATCTATTAAATGACTTTATTCAACAAGAGCAGAATACACAATCTTCTCAAGCTCACATGGAACATTGACCAAGATAGACCACATTCTGGCCATAAAACACACCTTTGCAAATTTAAAAGAATAGCAATCATAGAATGTTTGCTCTCAGACCACAGTGGAATTTAGCTAGAAATCAATAACAGAAAGATAATTGGAAAATACCCCAAATACTTGGAGATTAAACCACACACTCTAAATAACATAAAGGTGAAAGAAGACATCTTAAGAGAAATTTAAAAATATTTTGAACTAAATGAAAATGAAAACACAGCTTATCAAAATTTGTGGGATGCAGCAAAAGTAGTGCTGAGGGGCAAATTTATAGCATTGAATGTCTATATCAGAAAAGAAGAAAGCTGTAAAATCAATCTAGTATTCACCTTAGTAAACTAGAAAAAAAAAAAAGAGCAAATTAAATCCAAAGTAAGCAGAAGAAAAGATGCAAGATACAAGTAGGTGAATGGATAAACAGTATATACAAAAGTTGATCACTTTCCTATACACCAGCAGTGAAAAAGTAGAGTTTGCAATCCCAATCAAAATCCCAGCAAGTTACTTTGTGGATATCAACAAAATGATTCTAAAGTTTGGATAAGGAGGCAAGAGAGCCAGAATAGCCAACACAATATTGAAGGAGCAGAACAAAGTTGGAGGACCGACACTATGTGACTTCAATACTTATAATAAAACTACAGTAATTCAGATAATGTGGTATTGGTGAAAGAATAGACAAGTGGATCAAAGGAACAGAATAGAGAGCCCAGAAATAGATCCAGATAAATATAAGCAACTTATCTTTGACAAAAGAACAAAAGCAATATAATGGAGAAAAGACAATCTTTTCAGCAAATGCTGATCAAACAACAGGACATCCACATGCCAAAAAAAAGAATCTAGACATAGATCTTATACCCTTCATAAAAGTAACTCAAAATGGATCACAGACCTAAATGTAAAATGCGAAATTGTAAAACTCCCAGAAGACAACGTAGGAAAAAACCTAGACGACCTTGGGTATGGCAAGGACTTTTTAGATACAACACCAAAAGCATGAACCATAAAAGAAATAATTGATAAGGCAGACTTTACTAAAATTAAAAACTTCTGCTCTGCGAAAAGCAACGTCAAGAGAATAAGAAGTCACAGACTGAAAGAAAATATTTGCAAAAGACACATCTGATAAAGGACTGTTATACAAAATATACAAAGAACTTTAAATTTTAACAAGAAACAAAAAACCGAATTAAAAAATGAGCTAAAAATTTTAACAAACACCTCACCAAAGAAGATATACAGATGGCAAATAAGCATATGAAGAGATGCGCCACATCCTATGTTATCATGGAAACGCAAATTAAAACAACAATTAGATGCCAATACACACACATTAGAATGGCCTAAATCCAGAACAATGACATCCCCAAATGCTGGTGAGGCTGTGGAGTAACAGGAATTCTCATTCATTGCCAGTGGGAATGCAAAACAGTACAGCCACTCTGGAAAACATTTGGGCAGTTTCTTACAAAACTAAACATATTTTTACCATACCATCTAGCAATCGTGCTCCTCGGGATTTAGCCAAAGAAGCTGAAAACATGTCCACACAAATACCTCCACATTGATATTGATAGCAGCTTTGTTCATAACTGCCATAACTTGGAAGCAACCAAGACGTCCTTAACAGGTGAATGGATAAACAGTGTTACATTCAGACATGAAATATGATCCAGCGCTAAGAAGAAATGAACTATCAAGTCATGAAAAGACATGGAGTAACCTTATATGCATGCTACTAAGTGAAGGACGCCAATCTGAAAAGGTTACATACTGTATGATTCCAAATACCTGACATACTGGAAAAGGCAAAACTATGGAGACAGTAAAAAGATCAGAGGTTGCAGGGCTGGCCCCGTGGCCGAGTGGTTAAGTTTGCGTGCTCCGCTGCAGGCGGCCCAGTGTTTCGTTGGTTCGAATCCTGGGCGCGGACATGGCACCACTTGTCAAGCCACGCTGAGGCAGCGTCCCACATGCCACACCTAGAAGGACCCACAGTGAAGAATATACAACTATGTACCGGGGGGCTTTGGGGAGAAAAAGCAAAAAAATAAAATCTTTAAAAAAAAAAAAAAAAAGATCAGAGGTTGCTACCGGCTAGGAAGGGAGAGGGATGAATAGGTAGAACAGAGGATTTGCAGGGCAGCAAAAATACTCTGATGGTATGCTGATGGTTACATGTCATTATACACTTGTCCAAACCTAGAGAATGTACAACACCAAAAGTGAGCTGTAATGTAAACTATGGACTTTGGGTGATTACGACGTGTCAATGTAGGTTGACTAATTGTGACAAATGTACCACTCTGGAGGGGGATGTTGATAATGGGAAGGCTCTGCATGTGTGGAGACAGGAGGTATACAGGAAATCTCTGTTCTTTCCTCTTAATTTTGCTGTGAACCTAAAACTGCTCTAAAAAATAAAATCTCTAAAAAAAAAAGAGTATTTGGAAGGTTAACTATTGTTTTTCTTTTGATGAGGGGACAGGACATCAAGGATTATTTTGTAGCTGAATTAAAATTTAAGAAAATTGACGATGACTGAAACACAGTCCCTATTTTAGGCTTGCTTCGGAAAAACCGCATAGAGAAAGCCAGAGGACAAGGAAAACTGAATTATTCTGACAAATTTTTCTAAATTACAGATTCATAATTTAATGTCTCCTTTACTGTTATCAGTATATTTTTCTTTTGAGAAAACGTACATCATGAAAAAAATGTACCCCTCCCTCAAAAGCCAGAATGTTTACTGCAGGTTAACCTTTAGTGATAGTTTCATCTTACCTATCTGACTCTTACTTTTCCGTTGGTCAGATTCTAAAGGGAAATAAGTGACGTGTGTCTAATTTGTTGGTATAGCCTGGGAGTGTAAGAAATTTTATTTTAACACTGGGTTTAATCCGGGTTTTCTTCCTTCATTTCATGCAGGACTATTACCTCATATAAGCAGCTCCTTTAAAGAGCCATTTGATGTCAAGCACGGAGTGGTGAGTCCAACATTGCTCAGCAATCATTTACATGTAAAGAGCTTAAACGACTGCACACTGCATATTATCATAAAAAACAGACTAAAGGGGGTTAGAGTTACTGTTCAATAATATTCACTCATCAAACATTCATTTCTGAGTGCCTATGTGTGTACCTTTCTTTTAGGTGATCTGGATACAAAAATAAACAACCAAGGTTATAAATTGTGAACTGCTGATGCTGTGCTTTTTTCCTCTTTCCTCTTTCCCATGGGTGACAATAATATATATAATATATTGACAGTTAAAAACAAAAACAGCTTTCCTCTGATTGTAAACTTTCAAATAATACAGAGAAATAGAGATAAAAGAGAAACTCATCTGAAATCCTTCCCCAGTCCCCAGGGATAATCACCATTAACCTTTTTTGTGAACTTCCTTAGAAATGTCTCTCTATACTTATGCATACATAAAGATGCACACACACACAGAGTATATTGATGGGATCCATTGTCCTCTGTAATCTGCTTTAATCACTTCATATTTTCATGGACATCCTTTGGTGTTAGCATAATTATTTACCATCATTTTAATGGATACATAATATTCTATTGACTGGCTATATCACAATTTAAAAATATCTCATTTCTAGGCATTTAGTTTTTCAAACTTGCAACTATTATAAACAATGCTGTGAGGAGTAAGTTTGAATATAAATTTTTGCAATTGTACAATCATCTCCTGAGGGTACTTCCCATAAATAGAATTCTTGGGACAGAAGGTACGCTTATTTTAAATTTTGATATACAGCCAAATTGCCTTCCAGAAAATTGGCCTCATGCACCAACAGTCCACAAGAGTGCCTTTTCTCCTATATCTTCTCTAACACTAGCTTTAAAAATAATCTTAATATTTTCCAATTTGATAGATGAAGATATTTCAATTTAATTTTAATTTTCATTTCATTGATTATCAGTGAGGTCGAGCATCTTCTGTTTATTAGTTGTTCATAGCTCTTTTGTGAATTATACAGTCATGCACCACATAACGATGTTTTGGTGAATGATAGACTGCATATACGATGGTGGTCCCATAAGATTAATACCATATAGCCTAGGTGTGGAGTAGGCTATGCCATCTAGGTTTGTGTAAGTACACTCTATGATGTTTGCATGACAACGAAATTGCCTAATGACATATTTCTCAGAATGCATACCCCTCATTAAACTATGCATGACCATAGTCAATTCTCACTATTCAAGGTAGTTACGTTTCCTAAAGTCTCCACTAACACTGAATTAATGATTACTACACCATTGATCCTAGGGGAAATGTAGGGTCAGGTTCCCGTGAGCCTCTGGTCATTTTCCTCAATGTTTTCATCAACTGATCAATACATAAATTTGTTTTATGCATGTTTCTATTTAAAGATACCTTATTTAATATATATTGTTGATTAATCAACATGGAACTTACAGCCAACAGCACTATAATTTATGCCTAAAGAAAGTTTATCTAACAAAGGTATTTTCTCCATAAGGCACATCACAGTCTTCTCGTAGTTAGGAACACAAGATAGCATTTCAGCCTGCACTTGGGGGCCATTTTTTTTCCTGAGGAAGATTAGCCCTGAGCTAACATTTGTACCAATTTTCCTCTATTTTTGTATGTGGGTCGCCACCACAACATGGCTGATGAGTGGTGTAGGTCCGTGCTCAGGAACTGAACCCAACAACTCGGGCCACTGAAGCAGAGTGCACTGAACTTTAACCACTTTGCCAAGGGACCAGCCCCTTGGGGGCCATTTTCAACAGTGAAATCACTAACAAAAAAGCATAAAAATGCAGAAAATGTGGCACTATATAGGCTGCAAAAAGGACATTTGTTTATATATGACAGCTGAAACAAGAAGGCAAAGTATCCTCTTGTTCAACCTTGACTAAGACCACGCAGGTCTGGTGACTCAAATTGTTCACCACTCTGCCTGTGCCCTTGAATGACCTCAAAAGTGCTGTGAGTATTGACTTAGGGGTTACAAATAAATTTTAGCGAGTCAGAAAATTTGCAATTATGGAATCTATGGAAAATGAGGATTGACTGTACTTATTTCTTTTGCCTATTTTTCTTTTAGCTTTTTCTTATTGATTTATGGAAGCTATTTGCATATTAGGATAGCGTTCTCATTTTATAAATATTTTCCCCAATTTTGTCTTTCCATTTTGGTGTATCTGTTATTACAGTGGCTTTTGATGGCAGTATCAAAGTGCCTTTTCAATGGGGAGGACCACACTGGAAAAGGAATTTTATTAAATTTCTGTTGCTGTGAAAATGGTTAGAATTTATTTTTCCCTCTCTTTTTCATAGGCACACCAAATTCTGTTTGGTGATTTTTCTCCAGCATCTCCAAATTACAAAAAATCATGTAAGTCTTATCCTAAACTACTACTTTATATCTATATTCTGCCTTTATTTTAATTATGATCCTCATCTGACATTTTCACCCCTTCCAGAGTCTGAGGCCATTTAAGGCCTTTCGCATTTCTGCCTCCTTCCTCCTGTCACACACCTTGTCACTTCATTATAAATACTCTCCTAATAATAAGAACGGTAGAATGTAGAAATAAAAGGAGAGAGAAATCCCACAGAGACTTTTGTGGAGCAGCAGCTCTGAAAAAGAGTGTGCATGTGAGAAAGTTCTGGTGGTGGCAGAAGCTAGGGGGGCATGTAGCACGTATGTGAGAGTTTGGAACTATTGATTAAAAATGGTTTAGGAATATCAGTACATTTCATTTATTCATACTATGGCAGACTCTGCCACAAGCACTTACACATTGGCTGTCTGTCTCTTCACACTAGATGTCAGAATTAAAAAGCCAGCATATGAGAACTTGATGAACTACAATCGACAAAAGAAATACTTCCTGAAGCGTGTAAGAATCCTTCTACTTGTCGCCCAACAGTGGATCCCTGGGGTAGTGTCAGTAAGTGCGCAATGAGGCAGTGAGGGTGGTGGCGTGTGTATGTTTAGAGTTGGTGTGAAGATAATCCCTAACTTACAAGCAAGTGACAAACAGAAAAGGAGACTATTCTGATAATCAGCCTTCCTCAAAGCATCGTGAACATCTCTTGTACAGATCTCTCCAGTTGTTTTGGAAGCAAGCCTCAAAGAGGCTTATGGGGATAATTGCTCTGGTACTGTCCAAATTTTCATCACTATCAGTGATTTGCTGGATTCTGCCTCTTGCAAAAAAACTCAGTAAGGTCTCAGAGTGTCCTTCTCTTTTGGGGACCCACCCTTCCCAGGCCCACTCTCTTCATGTGCCTGTTCGGCCACCCAACACCTCCTGTCCCTGCTCCCTGACGTGGCCCAGAGAAGCGGCTCCGTCTTGGCTGATCAGACTTTCGCAAACCCAGTCATTTTTAACAGGATGTTAAAATGGGATTCTTTTCATGTCTTAAGAGTTCCAAAAAAGTTACAATTATTTTTGCTATCCTATTACTTTTGTTTATTAAAATGCCTCTTTAAATTGACTTACAAAAACCCCTCAGCCTCACCCTAAGTAATTATATTTGCGACGCCATGGGTTTGGTATGCTAGTTATGTGTATTAGAAAAAAACCTGGCCATTGAAATAAAATATGTTATTCAAGTACCACCTAATATTATCACAAGAACCACCAGTCATATATACACACCACTTTGGAAAATTCTAGTCTGTGGGCACCAACTAGCTAATGTGAGCGATTTAGCTAACGGGACAGTGTTGGACTGACCACCTCGGTTCCCAGGTCACTAGTCTACTTAGTCCTGACCTTCCAGAAATGGTGCATTTTTCTTGATTTTTCTGCTTTAGGACCTGATAACTTTCCTGGGGAGCATTTCAAGCACGGGAAGGCAGGGCCGTGGCAAGCTGTGCGGGGAGTTATTTGGGAGCATTTGAAGCTCGGCAGTCTACGCAAAGTTATTTTGTGCGGGCAGGCCAGGGACATCCCTTCACTGTAGGGTTGCAGCATGCTTCTAGGAAGGGTGGATGATTTCCTGAAAGTATATTTACTGCTAGCTGGGCTCCTGGGAGTTGCTTGGGAGAATCGTTAACTATTGTTAAATAAATAAACCCCTCTTGCTGCACGGAGTTGTACTGGTGCCAAGCAATTCCACTGCCCGTGTCTGCCGCTGTTCTGGGGAACAGTTGCCTTTCTCTTTGAGGTGCTTCCCCGACCCCCTCCCCTAAAGTGAATTTTCTAGACTCACAGTAGCCTCTTTTAAGTCAACAAATCCCAACAAATTAGTGCAATTACATCCTGCTCTTGTTTTTATGTGCAACAATAGGCTAATAGCGCACACCCCCTCCACACACACAATTAATATGGGGCACTCGTTTGGGAAACCCTGGGCCTAGAGTTCTAACCAAAAAATAAATCCAGACTTTTAATTTACTAGACAAGGCAAAAGCTTAATTTTTTTATAGGCACTATATTTTGGGAGGAGAACAAGCATTGAGAGGTAACATGTACAAATTCCTGCCTCAGCAACAAGTAGAGATTGAATGAAATTGCCAGCAACAAGTAAGGATTGAATAAATTTTCAAGCATCATTAACAATATTCTCACTGTTAAAAGTATTTGCTCTGTGTCTAATGCCTTTGGTAACCATGTTCTAAATATTTGTACTTCTGGGTCCCATCTTAAAGAAGTTCATGATGTCAGACTGAAAAGCAGAGAAATTCACACCTAGGAATGTAGTCCAGGACTGTCCAGGCTAAAGGATGGTAGGGAAGACAAGGAGAAAAGAATCTTACCGCTAATGGACGATTAAGGGGCAGTAGAGAAGCAGTGGGTGGTTCGGCTAGGGATTCCAAGAGTTCTTGCCTTTTTTTTTTCTCCCCTCTCCTGCTTATTGATCTGGCCTTCCTGACAGAGACACAATATATGAAATCGGAAGGTTAGAGGAGATGGAAGAAAATGCAGGAACAAGCCCAACTCCTGCTCATGACTGATGTCTTGGCAATTTAATTCCCAAGTCTGTGCAAAAAGTAACCTTTGCAGATGGGCGAGTGTTGACAACTAGGCCATTTTTCTCCCGCTTCAGGTACAGAGTTATTCTGCAAGCAAGGTTAGCTCGTCTGAAGACTCAGAAGCTGATCAATACGCCGCCGTTTACACTGTGGGAGGGCCGCTACCGTCATTTATCTGAGTCGGAAAACGAAGCCACAAAGCTGGAGGCCCGGAGTCTGCTTAATCAACGACTGTGAGGTATGAGAGGGCCCGGGAATATGTGGACCTTGGCAGGCTCGCTTTCTTAGACACTTCTCTGGGCTTCAAACGCCTTCATCCCTCAATTTTTTTTCTCTTAAATTGGAAGAGGGGACAAAAGTTATCGTTATAATCATTGTTAAGTTTTTCTTTAAAATAAATACTTGGAAGCACACTTCTCTGCAAGAACCACAGAAATGGTGATGTGGCCCCGACGGCTGTGGGCTCCAGCGTCAAAGAGCCAGGCCCTTGCATCGGGGAGCCGGGGAAGGGCGCAGGGCCGGGAGAAAGGCCTTTTTGTATTCATCGCAGCCGCCCGGCAGAGCGGCAGCCCTCCACCGCCAGGTTTCCCTCCGCGCGGTGCGCCGCCGGCAAGCAAATTGGCTCCGGCCGTCGGACTGTGGGGGCGAGCCTAGTTGCGGCGGGAGCTGGAGCCTGGGGGACGGGGGACCGTGGCCTTTCACGCCCCGGCTCTCTCCGGAGGGGCCGCGCGTCCCCAAAGCCCCGCCCACGGCCAGCCCCATCCACGGCACCCCCCGCCCCCCATCTTCCTCTGCCCCCTCCTCCCCTCGAATCGTCTCTCCCCTCCTCCCAGGTCTTCCTCCTCATTCCACCATCCTCCTCCCCGGCAGCCAAGGCCCGCCTCCTCCTGCTCCCTCTACGACCCCCCTCCCGCTCCGTCCCCCCGTGCTCCCCACGGTCCGCCTCTTGCTCCCACTCCCCATCCACCGTCCGCCGTCGCCCGGGCGCAGCGCGCTGGAGGGAGGGCCCGGGGGGCGGCGCGGAGCCCCTGCGCGCTGGATGGAGCCCGCCGCAGGCCGGGGAGGCAGAGGCCCCTGCAGCTGCTGTCCTGGGAGGGGAGGCAGAACCACGTGTGCTGACGAAAGTCGCTGCCTCTCACCCCCGGCCCGCCCTCTGTCCCCTGCTCCATTGACTCCCAGTTACCAAGACTGCCCTTCTCTTTATGATTCCTGTGGAATAGAAAAGGTAATTAGAAGTCGCACCACCAGCACCACCACCCCTCCCTCCGTTCCCCCCGAAAAAACCTCCTAGTGGTTGTTTTTGTTCCTTAGCCCAGGTTAGGCTAAATACATTCCCGGGAAGCCATCTGGTCTCATTCCCGGATCCCTTCGTATGGTTTCCATTAGGCTCGCCAAACCGTGCATTGAAAACGTGGCCTTGGAGCTACTCAGGAACCTCCAGGATTTTCGCCCTGGCCAGCCTGCTTTAGAGAGCCTCAGGCAGAGGCAGGTAACGGCCTCTGCTTAAGTTCTGAGTCCAATGCCTAATGGTCCCGGTCTTGTGCTGTAATTCATATGCTTTACTACTCCAAGAAAATACAGTTCTCCAGGTTAATGGGTTTTATTCATTCAGTGTTTGTTTACTGTATGCAAGACATAGCTTATTATGTTTTAATTCTAAAACTCTGTGTTAGCAGCTTTACAAATAATTTTACAAAATAACCTGGCCAGAGAAATTCGGTTTGACCAGCAACATTTGTATGGTTGGGTCTACCCTTTCCCGACTTCCATCCCCCAATCCTCTACCCTCTAAAGACAAAAAGCAAATGTTAGCTTGTGGAAAAGTATTCCCTTACGCATGCGTTGGGGTTTGTGGTCCAAAAAAAAGGGAACAGGCAGGTTCATAGAATCATGGAGTGTTATAGCTGGAAAGTTCGTTAGAATTCATCCAAAATAGTCTGTCATTTTACTGAGAAGACTCAGAAAGGGGAGTGGCTCAGGGAAGGTCCTTGGCTGATGAGTAAAGCACTCACTCTTTCAGTACTTGGACCTAATTTGAGGAAGAGACCTAAACATCCACTGCTTTGTTATCCACAGCCAAAGGGACTTAGATCACATTCAATTAAATCCTAGCCCATCCTCTCTCTCTCCTGCCCTTTCCTCCCCAGTTCTCTCTCTGTCCTGCTCTGGGTCTTGCCTATTTGGGGACTTAGAGCTATTTCTTCCTTCCTCTAACCCTGTCTGCACTCCTCCTTTCTCTTTTTCTTTCCTTCCTGTACCCCCACTCCACCCAACCCGATCATGAGATTTTATTTGGGTTTTTAAAATGAAACCAGGTGCTGCATAAAACAAAAGCAATGTAATAACAAGGAAAGACTATTCAACGCCTGAGGAATGTGCTGAGTTTTATGACTCAGGCTGTCCTGGCAAAGAACTCCGACTTACATGGAGAGGTGGGTGGCACAGCGCACGGACCATACATGGCAGCCCCGGCCTCCCCAGATAGGCACGGTCAAGACAGCCGGTGACTCATTTCACAAAACCAGAGACTCTTGTTCCTTATGGAACAAGACTTCCCGGAGGCTATAGCCAAAGGATCTTCAACTTTTCCTGATGGAGTCAGTTCATTTTGGCAGAGCAAGGGCCACCCTGAGGTTAGGAGGGGAAGGCAGCCTGGGTAGAAGGCCATCCCTGGGAAAGAAACAGGCTTGATGGACTTGGGCAAGGGTTTGAGTGTGTTGCAGAGATGAGTAACACGTAAGCTGCAAAGTGACACAAAAATTAGCGTGTATTGTTTTGGAGACAATGGCCTGGGAGCTCCAGGTGGCGGGATTGCCACAGTGCCTTGGAGCAAGGGAGAGTGGCCAGGCCACTAGGAGTCCAATGGGTATTTCTTTGCAGTAGTGCGTGGTGAAGAGTGGAGAAAAGCTGGTAAGATTCTGGCAGGGTTCTGAGGTGCCATTGCTTATGCAATAAGGAGGAGTAATTAAGAGCAGGAGAGGTGGACTTTACATAAACACCCAGAGAGACACCCAGGCACACATCCTCACATTCTGAGAATTCTTTTCAAATGAGCGTAGTGACGGGGCAAGGTGTACATTTTTTCTGTTACTAAGAGACAGGCTGGGAGCACTAAGGAGAATGTCTCTCTTGCAGAGGTGATGGGAGGGGTCTGAACTTGGGTGACAAGGATCTGTTTGTGTTCCCTTCATTACCCAGGCCTGGGTTGAACGGGCCTGCTCGTGCTTCTGGTTTCCGCCACCCCAGAGAAGGCTGTCACTTTTTGAATGAGAATGAACCTTGACTGGCATAAATGAGATCTCCGTACAGCAGCCTCATGGAACGGGGTCTTATTTTTCCTTTTCTTCTTTCTTGTTTTCTTTTCCTTTCCATGCAATACCCACTGAAAAGCTACAGCGACTATTCCATAATTGCAGGAAAAGCCCTGCTTAACTTTTTTATTAAAGTCTACTTACCTGGAAAAATAAAGTCTTTTAAGGACCATGACTTCATAAATATTTATAGTGTGAACAGGCGTCACTCTGGTTCTGCAGGAGAATGGGCTCATTCAGTTTTATTTAGGATGTGACACTCGGGTGAGTGACATCCGTCATCTGGGTCAGCCCTACACTCTGTTCCACTGAAGCATGTTTATGGAGTGATTATGCCTGCAAATATTTGCTATATTTAGTCCTTCTCCTCCCCTAACTCCCTCTCAGCCCTTTTAACTCCCCAAACCAGCAAAAAGCCAAGCTTATGGTCTAGGGAAGATTTGAACCCTAATGACAAGCACGGGGGCTTGAACAAGTGCTGTGGAAACTCCTGGCGGGTTGGGAGGCAATTAGAATGGGAGCAATGACTGGCATGGTAGCATTCACACACTAAGGTGGTTTGGTTAGGCCTGTGGCTAGCAGGTGAGGGCTCTCGGCCGGGCATGAGGGTTTTGACAGGTGATCGCACAGCCCTGACTGACGAATGCAGAGGGACACTTATGAAACTTTCCTTCCCAGGGAGCTATCTCTGGACAGGATCTCAGATCTGTCACCACGCACCCTGGGGCTCTGGGGGCAGGGGCTCGTGGGAGCTCTGTGACCTCAGCTGGGTCAAGGTTTCTGGTGTAACCTGAGGCTGTCGCTTCTCAGCCACACCTGGCCTCTGGTGGGGGTGGCCAACAGCTGCCCTCCTTCAGCTGTGGAGGAGAGAGGGCCACCTCTAGCTTTACAGCTGCACATGCCCTGACCTTGGCATTCCGGGCTGAACCTAGGCCTACTTCAGGGCTCAGTGCTCGCCTCTGATCAGCTTGGCCACCTATTGTTTATCCTGGGAAGGGCCAGGTCTTGGCACAGGGGCCTAAAGTGTTGCCAGCATTTTATTTTTAGAGACAGGAAAATGTTTGCTTTTTGGCAGCTGCTCTTTTTTTGGCACACACCGGGATGGCGTAAAAAAGTTCAAGTGAGAGATTCCAAACCCTAAATTCATGGCGTCTGACATAGGCAGTAGTACCATGAGCCTCTCCACAGAAGCCTTTGTGGAGCCTAAGATCTTTCATTAGCTGGCCTCTTGCGCACAGCGGCTCCCTCCTGCTGTGTGCTGGCAGCCACAGGCCTCTAGTTTGCAGACCTCATAGCCTGGACAGCTAATGAGTCCCTTTTCAGTGCGTCAGCTGGTCTGAAATTTTATAGTTCTTACTCCCTTCATCTCCTTCTCTACTAATTCATAACCTAGTCCAACTTGGTAGGCAGAGTGAGAAAAGCAATCAGTCTGCTAAATCTGATGTTCCTCACTTCTCCTCACGTCCACTGTCACTGTCAGCACGACCACTGGGGTAAGGCCGTCAGCTTCCATGGCAAGAAGGGCCTTACTACACCCAGGGAGTACATTTCCAAGTTTTCTTGGACTTACTATCTGTCCCAACATGGTTCTTCTTAAAATATAATTTGTGTGGGTCGTGTGAGTCTGGCTATTGGCAATTTATCTGAAAGCAATTCATAGACTGTAATGACATATTATGCAAAGGTAAAATGGAATGGAAAGAAAAGTCAAGAATTAAGTTGTGTTTCCTACCTTCCTTTCTCCCCAACCTTTTCAAAAATTACTTTTTAATTACAAAAATAAAACATGAATACAATCTCCTTTGCTACTCGATTACCTTTTGGATTCATTTTTCCTCTTGCTGGAGTATATCCTCTGGTAGGTTTTCTTTTGTTCTCCCTCCTTTCTCCGCCAGAGAGTGTCTGTGGATAATAAATTTTTCTGAGAGCTTGTGTGTCTGAGAATTTATTTTAATCTCTCTGGAGTGTTAGTTTGGCTTGTTATAGAGCTCTGAGTTCGAGATTATTTTTCCTGAGCATTTCTAAACTGTGGTTCCATTACTTTCTTGAAACTGCTATGTTTGATCTGAATCTCACTGCTTTGTAGGTAGTCTATCTGTATCCTATTGTACTTTTTAGGACTGTCTTTTTCATCTTGATGTTCTGGAGTTTTATTATATATCTCTACGTGTGAGTTTATTTTTAGTTTATCCTCCTTGGGACTGACAGGGTTTTTCAATCTGAGCGCCCAGGTCTTTCTAGTTCCAGGATGTGGGGTAGGGAGGGAAAAACCAGAAAGGTTAAATTGATCTGTATAATAAAGTGCTGAGGAGGAGAGAAAAGGAACTCTTTGGCTGAACGTTGGAGGGAATTTTAAGGAGTTCCAGAGAGAGGAAGAAGAGGAAGATCTGGAAGGATCCATTGCCCGTAAGGTGAGGAAAATGCCGAGAGAAGATTTGGAAGAATGTACTCCCCTCTTTGATGTTTTATGGAGAGGCTAAGACTTGGATTACTGTTAATCGTATTTTTTTTAATGGGACTGTTGTTTCCATGATTTGATGCAGAGACTGAACCACAAGACTGCCTTGGGTTAATATGATTTATAGAAAGTATTATTATTATTTTCAATTATTAAGCAAATATCTTTCTCTCTGTCTCTCTCTTCTCTCTTCCCTTCCCGCAATCTGTCCAGGCCACAGTTTTTCAGTTTTATATAGTGAGGAAATGGAGTTAGATGCTCTCAAGTTCTGCCATTTCTCTGTAACTCTCATTCTCTCTTATCTTTCATCTATCTACCTAAATATTCTTTTTTATGGCTAATAGCTTATAAGAAGCATAGACAAATAGTTTGTTCACTCATTTCTGTAATCTAATTTGTCACCAAATGAGCTGTCATGAATAGATTATAGATTTGGACAGAGAAGACAGCACAGTGACCAGGCTGATAGCAGGTCAGGACTCTTGGCTTAAGGTCTGTCCTGTGAAGCTCTGCCAACCGCCCCAGAGGCTTACTACTCTAGACTGAGGAATTCGTTCCATAGATTCTCTTGGTCCACCCACTGGCATTGGTATATGGCGTAGAGGAGAGAGATCTGGGAACAGCTCAACCCACAACAGCATCCCTGAGCAAATGAAGGCAGAAGATGCCAACAAAATTAAGTTATTCTTCTTAAACATGATCATTGAATCAGTTTTTTATTTTATCATGGGCATGTATTACCTTTTAAAAAGTACTCAAAATAGTTGTTAAACTTTTAAAAGTATGAGGAATATAGGGATAATCATTGAAGGCCCAAATTCTTCGGGGAGATTTGGATCGCATGAGGGCTAGGTCTTCCACTTCTAATATACATATTAAAGTGCGTGATATGAAGAGAAGTAAACACATGCAGCCTGTATCGTCTGAATTACTCACTCTCCTAACTCAACGGTAATTTGGGCTTGAGTAGCCACAGCCCCAACACCCCTGACAAATACTGAGCTCCTGGTGGGTAGATGCTGCTGTTCTCACTAGAATTTGAGACATGGCTGGGTAAGCGGGAATGCAGTGTATCATATTAACACCATTTGATGGATAATGTGGCCCTTTTCAGGTGACTCCATACATAGTGGTTGAACTTTGGTAGGCAGATGCCTCGTGGTCTTGGGGAGGACCAAGATGGGAATGAACTCTCACGTACTGAAAGGTTATCAAGGTCAAGCTCTGCTGACCTCCCTTATTTCTACACTTAGGACTTTGTTCCATGGATTCTCCGGGTCCACCTGTTGGAGGTGATGTGTGACATAGAGGAGAGAGATTTGAGAAAGGCTCAAACGCAGAACTACTGATGTTCAACCAATAATAGCATCTCTGAGCAGACGAAGGAAGAAGATGCAAACAAAATTAAGTTCAAGGGTCCTCTGAAAATATAGGGCAGCCTGGTGAATATGGTTCACTTGGATCTTCAAGGGGGTTGGGTGTTTCCTCAAGTTACCATCAGCGTTTCTTCCTTTCTGAAATGCAAGTTTTCCTCCGCTTTGTCCGTAACCAGTGCTCTATCCTCTCCAGAGAGGGAATGTACTTTCCAAACTATAGATGTCGCTGAGTTTCCTCAAAAAAATGTGACAGTATGAAATTTTTAAAACTGCATTTTACAAAACAAAAGCAAAAGCCAAACATACGTTTATGATTTCAGGGTGCTGTATTTTCAATTTTTGGTTAATCTATAATTGATTGTGGCCCCTAACTGTTTAGATTTCCTTCATTCTCCTTCATCTTCCATCCATCCTTTATGCAAAACAGTTAACGCTCTATACATTGGTATGTGAATACTCTTCTGGAATTTTTAAAGGGAGAGATTCTGAAATGATATCTACCCCTTATTTTGAAAACTTAGGTTTTCATATAACGGCATTTGTAAAAGCAGGCTCACCTCTAGAGAAACATGTGACGAGTATCTAGCAGATGTCATTGCTGCAAAGTACTCCCCTCAAAACCCTTAAATTTTCACTTCCTCTGGATTTGCTACTTTAATGGAAGAGCCCGCCACGGTGACACATACACTCTGCTTCTCAAAGTGTGGTCTGCGAGGCTATGCCAGATGGTCTCCTTCAGAATAAGTGCTTTCAATATGATAATGTTTATATTTGTGTTTCTGGCATGAATTAATAATTTTCTCATGGTATTTAATAAAGAACAGATACCCAGTACCTTTCTTCCCATTATGTCTGATGAGGGTTATTTTTTCCCTGGTGGGGAGTTGGCAGCAAGCATGGGCAGGAGAATGGAGCTGTAGCTCTTTTTCCCCAGCTGAAGTGCTGTGCAGCCTAGGAGGCTTGCAGATCCATTGCTCGCCATAAAGGTCAGGTTTGCGATGCGTCAGAAAGGGACAGTTAGTCAGGGTAGCATGAGACCAGGGCTCTGACATAAACAACCTCTTGCAAGCTTCTAGATTTAACCCCCAGGTCTAACATTCTGGAATTTGGTGACTGAATTTGTGCTCTCTGGTCACATCCACCACGTTGTTTTAGAGGCCTATCGTATTTCCTCCTAAGCCTTCATCTTTCTGCACTGGAATCCTTATTTTATAATTCTGGCCACAGTAAAGGGGAGGTAGCGGATGACTTTCTAACCCTTGACCATTTTTTTGCACTTCTCTAGACTCTTGTATTTAGAAGTGTTACTAAATTTTATCCATGCAGCCTGTTTCCTTCCTCTTTGGCTAACAGAAGCTGGTCCAGGCAGACAGCAATAGCAGGGGTGGTGTGAAGACAGACTGCATGCACTTCAAAGGATGAGTTATACCAAAAGGGAGACGGAAAATTGGTTTGGAGTGTGGCTGGGGCTGGTAATATCGGCAGATTACGCTTCTCCTCTTTGAAGGAATGTGAAGCAGGGAATAGGAAAAGCTTATATTTTCCTGAGAGGGAAGGGAAGATTTGGCATCTTTTGGCAAGTACTAGGTGTGCGTGATTTTTTTTCTCTTTCGATACCAAACTTGATACAAGAGTAGACTTTTCTCCTTGTCACCAGCTCCTCACCATCAGTTCATTCTTTAACCTATTGGACTTTGGTTTCCACGCCAACCTGTCACTGAAACTGCATCCTTAAAGATCACCAAGGACCATCAAATTGGTAAAGGCTGTGAGAGTTAGCCTCACGCTGCTCATCCTTCTGTCCAATTCCACATAAAAGTCTCTCTAACCTTGGCTTCTCTAACAATGTTGTGCTTATCTGCAACTTCTATGATTGTTTCTTCTCAGTCTCCCATCTTGCCTCCTCCTCTTTCTCCATTAAAGTTGGCATCTCCCAAGGTTCTGTCTTTGGTGTTGATGCCACCATGATGTTATCGCCCTCTCTGCTGGCTCTAAACATTGTCTTTGTGTCTACAAGTCTGATCAAGAAATTTCCTCTGAGCTCTGGAATGAATTTTTCAGTCTTTTCTACACAAGAATGTCCTATTCAGACAGGAAACTATTGTGAGGCACCTGGCAAGAATGCAAAGGGCCTGCACCAGGATGTTAAGAGTGGAAAGACAGAACAGATTCATAAAATATTTAGCAGATAAAATAAACAGGACTCTGATGGATTAACTGTCCAAAGATAGGGAGGAAGAGAAAAGGAGGAAGAGAGACAGAAGGAGGCAAAATTGACCCCAAGGTTTATAGTTTGGGTCACCTGGAGGATGGGTGTGCCCTTATGGGGCTAAAGAATACATGGTTAAGGGGCATATGTGAGGGAGAAGATGATGGCTTTGGTTTAGGATCTTTTTTGTCTTTCAAGTCTTCCTTTTGTAGCACTGCTAGAATTCTCTTCGTGAAACACAGGTCACATCATGCCATTCTCCTCCTCAAAATTTTTTCTTAGCTCTTATTAAGTATGGAGTAGTTTAGATGTTCAGTCTCCTTAACAAGGGACTCGAAGCCCTACACAAGCTGGCTTTGTTTGGTTTCATTATCTTCTAGCACAACAGAACCCATGAGGCAGTTTTTCACCTTCTTGCTTTTTCTCAAGCTGTTCTCTCAATCTGGAATGCCCTCCCCACTTTTTCTGCCTATGAAAATCCTACTTCTCCTTTAGATTGTAGTTTGCGTACTACATCTCCCGTAAAGCCTCCTCTCCTCCTGGTTGGAATTGGTAGCTCTTTATTCAATATTTCCGCACTAATTTATGTGTATTTTTGTAGTATTATAATGCATTTGCTCAAACGTATATTTCTTCAATTGGATGGTAAACCCCTTAAAGCTAGGAAATGTATCTTATTTATCTCTATTTCTTATAAGTTGCTAGCACATGACTTTCCACATATTTGTTGCTCATTAAATAATAAATGAAAAGCAGAGAGAAACTGGTCAAGGTTGGAGTGGAAGGAGAGTCTGTGGCGGCAAAAGTGATTGGCAGGATAGGCTTCCACTTGCTTTAGAATATGGCCATCTGGGATGGAAACTTTGGGTTGTAAAGCACAGGTGCAGAGAATAATAATGAGAGAGGCAATGGATTATGGGTAACGTGAGGGGCTCATATTTAAAGACAGGATCCTGTGACACAAAATCATGCATGTTCACAATTTAGCCTTACTCGGAGGCAGACAAGCCAAATTGTAAAGTCCTTCACCAGCAGGAAATTATTATTCTGCCCACTTAAAAAGATACACGGCCCTTTTGTGTAACCATGACTCCTGCATATTTAGCTCTTGCTGCTTCTGTGTCTATTGTCTGATGCCATAAAGAGATGGGACCTTGACTGATAGTGTGGTGGTAACCCATTGCAATGCCCATTTATTTAATTGTGGAAATGATGGGCAAGGAGATATTCTGATTAATGAGATTTCTTTGACCCTTAATTATTCTTTTCATATGTTACTCTTTCATCAATCTGTATTTATTTTCAGCAGTACAAAGGAAGCATGAAAAATATTATCTTTTAGTATTGTGAATCCCAGAATAATAAAATTCGTGGTTTTCCTTCTGGATGCTCTCACACAAATACATATCTATTATGTTTCTATTTACGTTATATATGTACTCTATGCATTCTTTATAAATATGTTGTATGTATCTATGTATCTACCCATAGTCCATGCTTAGCCCAGTCTTCCATTAGTAAAAGGACTGCTCTTGTGGGTTAGAGATGGAAATAAATAGAGATAACCAATATCCTGAATATTTCAATGTTCAATCAGCTGTTTTCCATGAGGACAGATACCTCCCTGTCCAGCCCTAGGTTCCTGAGGGAGATATATGTACAAAGAAAATTCCGGGCAAATGTAACCTCTTATTCCTACCTGAGGTCTGGCTGCTGACCCCTTGTTGGACTCCCGTTCATGGTAAATTGGGACCTATGAGAGCCACTAGGATGCCTTTTGCATGGGCGTGAGGCTGGCCTCAGAAATCTGGGGGATGGCTCCTCTCCCCTGGCCTCATTTGGGCTCTCATGTGGCTTTCCCAGGTCAAGGAGACTCTCTGAGGTTGGAGGCAGCCCATGTCCCTGACAAGAGACTTCCTTTTAATGGAGTCCTAGAAGAGCTCAATTCCATTAGAGAAATCAAAAAGCAAACCCCAAAGAAAGGAAGACTCTAAAGAGACTCCGCTAGATAAATGAGAGAGCCTTTACCTACTTCTCCTGTGCCACCTCTTCCATTCCTTGGCATCATGACCCAGCACCCTCCAACTCCCACTGGGGGAAAGGAGAAGAGCTTCGAGCTAATCCAAAGGTTGGATGAGTAGCCAACATTGGTTTAGAGGCTTAAGTGATGGCAACATTCATGCCAAATATGATAATTTTATTGGATACCTATTGTTCCCCATCTCATAAACTCACCTTCTTACTCAAGCCTTTGCTGTAGCAACTAGCTATGATCAGGTGTAATTGACAGAGCCTCACCTCAGCTTCACCAAGCGTCTCTTACTTTCTGCACCATTGGCTTCTTTGCCTTGGCTGACGGTGGGAACCTACTCAGCCACTCTAAATTACCGGCAAACCTGTAAGTGCAAGGGAGTTAACACTCTCTGGGGCTACTCCAGCCCCTTCTGTCTCCCATCCCTTTGACTGTCCATTCTGAGATACACATACACAGCTCCTCATGACGGTTCCCAGAGGGCTTGCATTCCAGGTGTTCACAGCAATGACTAGCTCGCCAGTGCACCTTGGGATTGGCTTCCCCCTCTTTCTAGTTCCCCACTTTTGTTTCTGGAATTGCTTTCCTGAATAAATCTCAGGGGTCTGCTTTTTAGGGATACCCAGAAAATAGATAGATGGAGGGGGATTGGGAGGCTACAAATACTGATCAAACCCATTGCATGGAGAATGTTCGAACAGACATTCTATTTGAAGTGGGACATAAGGGGACAGGCAGCTTGGTGGTCCTTTATAATACGCACTGAAAAGTCTGTGGACCACTAATTAGGAATTCAGTTAAAAGAAAAATAAGAGAACACCGAAGTCAAGTGATGGCATCTTGTATCTAGAAATCTTTAAGATCTGAAAGACACTCGCTGTTCTGGGATGGTTTGGGTGGAGCCCTACATTCAGGCTGGGGGATGGTTAAACTTTCCCTAGTCCCAGCCCAGTGTATACTCTCTTGACTTTACTTGTCTAATGATAGAGACAGATCAGTTATTCCCCTGTGTCTCTGTGAACACGTGGAGCCTTTCCATCCAATGGAAGTGCCTGGGAGTTTTCATGATGTGCTCAGAGTTCTCGGGCTAAGAGTCTTCTTAAACAAGTGGCAGAATAAAAATATTTACTATATTCTTTCATTATACTAAAACTAAAATGTCTTTCATTACCTGTTAAAATAAACCATTTGCTCTTCTACAGAAAACATTTGAAACATGATCAACAGAGAGCTCAGGGGTCACAATTGCACTAGTTACCTGGAGGAGGTTGAAAGGTGTTGGGTGGTGGGAAAAGGAGGGGGTGGAGTTAGAGAGAGGCAATGGGTGGGGCAAAACCTTTGCATCCCCATCTGGCTACCCCCTAACTAATCTAACCAGATCAAGTTCCCTTGGTTTGGTAAAATATGTTTAGGCTACCCTCAAGATAACTGCAGGCAATCCAAGCATGATGATTTAGTGTTTAATCAGAAGAGAAAATTTTAGACCTCCCAAACTCTGAAGTTAGCAGAAAAACATTTTTAGCCATTTTTTCCCCCTTAAATCTGTTGTGGCTTGAAAGCTTGAGGTGCCATTTTTGCTATAACTGCCTTGCAAGGATTCTGCTTGGCAACCACTTTTGCTTTAAAAGGTTGACATTTGGCTGGCCCAGTGGCGCAGCGGTTAAGTTCACACGTTGCGCTTCGGTGGCCCAGGGTTCGCCGGTTCGGATCCTGGGTGCGGACATGGCACTGCTTGGCAAGCCATGCTGTGGTAGGTGTCCCACATATAAAGTAGAGGAAGAGGGGCATGGTTATGAGCTCAGGGCCAGTCTTCCTCAGCAAAAAGAGGAGGATTGGCAGCAGATGTTAGCTCAGGGCTAATCTTCCTCAAAATAAATAAATAAATAAAAATAAAAGGTTGACATTTGCTTGTTTAGAAAGAGTCATAGAATCATAGCATGTTATATGTTATTCATTAGGGTAGGAAGGGGTCTTAGAGATCATTGGGTTCAACCTCTCTTTTTATAAGGTGCTTCTGAGCCTGGCTTCAAACTCAGGTGATCTGACACCACCGTAATGTCCCTCATGGTTGAAAAACATTATCTGTAATCCAGATATTCTCACTCAATAGGGGAGGAAGCCACCTGTAGGGACTGGCATTGGGGAAAATAATTTTCAAGTGTGAATTAAGGTAGATTCTCTGCTCTAGGTCTAAAATTCTGTTGAAAACTAAGAACTAACTAATACTTAACTCTATCAAAAAGGAATTCCAAGGGGAAATAGCAATTGATTTTTCTTTTCCCCTTGCAGCTCCTACCAATGTGAGCAGGATTTACACTTTCCTGTTTCACAGATCCACTTATCAGGAAAGAATTGTGAATGGGGATCTCCTGCTTCATAAAGAAGAAATCTTGACTGAGAAGTAAGACCGTTCAGACCCTGGACAGAGGAAGAATGGGCCCCTCCATCCCCAGAGTCATTTAATGTCCTCTCATTTCATTTACCCCTGGGCCTTGCTTTGTGGGCATTTGCTTGCTTAGTTTATTGTAGTTATTTGCAAAATAAACTTTAATTTGTGTGGGACTCTTCTGTTTTGAGAGAGTGGTGTAGTAAGAATGTTGGCTGGCTCTCTTGAATGTTTGTGGTTGATGGCTCCCTAGAATGGAGTCTGAATCACCAAGGCTATCCTTGCATCCTTGATTTTGCTCACAGGTTCTAGGGTGCATTGGGAAGGATTCTGGTTTTACATTCTCTGTCTTCTGGAACCATTGCAGATAAAATCATTCAGCTGCTATCCCCTTCCGTCCCTCCCTACCATTTTAGGTGCACCGAGCTCTTCTTGGCTCTCCTTCTTCCCCAAGGGCTGAAAGCGCTGAGATGACTCGATTTCTGTGTTTTGGCAGCTGATGAGGTGTGCCTTCCCCTTCAAATTGTTCACAAGCGCTTCATGACCTTTGGCAGGCAAGAGTTCTGATATGATGCTTCTGACTGTCGGTAAGGATAGGCATGTGCTCGTCAAGCCTTGCTATGTCTCCTTGTTCCCCTGTGACCAGTGCTGAAGCTCTGTTAAATGGTCAGGGACAGTTTTTGGTGGTCACTAAATGGGGTCAGTCAGCTGTAGACACATTACAGAAAACATGGCCTGAGTCTTAACATGAAATGTCTTTACTTAACACAACAATAGGAAAAGTATGTGTGATCTTGGACTAAATTCAAACAGGGCCATAGTACTGGCTTGGAGATGCCAGGTGTGCATGTAGCGCTCTCCAGGGAAGCGACGATGGACGAGGATGTGGTCTGTCCCGTCATGGATGGCTCTGATGCCAGGCATTCCTCAGTCACTGGAAGCCCATTAACAGGGGAAACGATGATCACACTGGTGAATATTTTCTTCATGTTTCTAGCTTTTCTCAACCACAGGGAAAATGTGAGGTACATGTGGAATTGAAGGGGAATAAAGTATGTATACAAAATGAGAAGATACTGTTGCTTGTAGTGCTAACAAAAAGCAAAGAAGTTTGACTTATTTTAGTATTTTCAATAAATATCAGCCACCCCCAAACTAAACTGGAATATGAATCAAGTGAGAGAACTTGATTCATTCACCTAAAAAATAGCTATTGGATGAAAAAAGGAGGAAAATTGTGTCTGATTAGTGACTTGTCATTTTTGAAGTGGCTTCTCCTACATTATCTCATTTTGTAAAAAGTAAATTTGATCTTTTTGAATGTTAGAGTCAAGTGGTTCATAGTTTCTTGTAATAAGCAAGGGATATTATAAGCATGCAAGTTGTGAACCAGGCAAAAAATTCTCTTTTGTTGCTTTATATATTTTACCCATCATCACAGATCCATGGGGAATGTTTATAACTTTAAAATAGATTTAAAAAAATTTTTGTTTGAACTTTCAGTGTGCTTTTCATCTCTTTTTTTTTTTTGGCCTCAGTCTGTTTCTCTGGTATCTTCCTTTGAGTGGTGAGGTATTGCTTGCATTTGGATAGATTATTATCTAGTTTGCAAAATATACCACTTCCCCCCTCATTAAAATCTCATAGGGCCCAGCCCCGTGGCCCAGTGGTTAAGTTCACACCTTCTGCTTCGGCAGCCCGGGGTTTGCCATTTCAGATCCTGGGTGTGGACCTACACACCGCTCATCAAGCCATGCTGTGGCGGTATTCCACGCAGAGGAGCTAGAATGACCTACAACTAGGATATACAACTATGTACTGCGGCTTTAGGGGGGAAAAAAGAGGAAGATTGGCAAGAGATGTTTAGCTCAGGGCAACTCTTCCTCAAAAAAAAAAAAAAAAAACACCTCACACTTGCCAAATTTCATTAAGATAAATGAAATTATTCATCTGCTTTTTTCCCTCTTTGGTATAGGGTTAATAAAATGGTCTTAAGGAGGAGAAGGTAAGGCTGCTGAACATTTTTAAATGTCACTATGTAATTTCAGGAAGGAGCCAGCCTGCAACTGTACTGAATGATGGATACGCTCTCAACCTTGATGTCTATGAATGACTTATGTAATAACAGTTTGCATTATAACCATGGCTCTTCAAACCTCGAATGTGCAAGAGTTCTAACTAGTAGTGGACATTTCCTAAACTTATTTAAAATACACTGAAAAGTAAAAATCAGAACAAAGCAAGACAAACAAAACTTTGAAACTAACAAGTAGTCAAGGATGGCAACCAAGAAAGAAAAAGAAACAAGAGTATAGCCAACCTTTTTTTTTTTAATTAGAGTATATTATACTTCCAAACTGGATACACTAGAAATTGGCAATGCAACATAAGATGCAAAGGAATATACCAGTTACTGTCAAAATGACCCTGTACAGCCTTGTAATGCAAAAAGCTTTATACAATACAAATTTTCAGTAATGTACACAAACCTTGACAGTATGATCATCTGAACATAACATGAGGAGTTAAAAAAACGATAGAAGAAAGTGCTGAGAACTCTAACTGCATTACTATATGGAAAAATAAGCTAGCTTTCATTGAAGAATGCATAGTGAAAACAGAACTGAAGTTAGTTGGCAGGTGAATTTCTCAAAGACGTTAGTGTTTTCCACGGAAAGGATATCTATGGAACACATCCTTCCCTGGGTGTCAAACTGCAGACCAAATGCAGGGATACATATTATCTCGGTGGAGTCTGAAAAATGCTGTAGATTTTTTCTTTATTAATAACAATAATAATAATATAAAAAGTCAAACAAACTCCAAACACACCTTTTCTCACTCAGAAAACTTTTATAATTTACCAGAAAGATTGATGATTCTTTCCAAAGTGCTAAAAAAGTTGCCCAATTACATTAAGCATAACTAAGTCATTCAAATACAAGTTCAGTGGCAAGCAGTGAAATGCACGGCATTTGAGCAGTAAACATCTCCTTCTGACACCCCTCTAGATCTCGAAAGTTTCAACCTAGGACCTCATATTGCACAAGTGGCATGCTGTAAAATCTGTAGTCCTAATTGTCAGGGCCACCCTTTCAGGTTTTTAACCTGCTGGTGCTTACGTGTGATTGCCCTTTTCTGCCAGCCTCTGTGGGATCACTGTGGCCCTCTTTCTTGTCATCACTGAACTTGTAATTTTGAAAGCACACTATTAGCCAAGTGGCACATTCTCCATTATATGGGGGATAAAGACATGACTTTAAAAAAAAACCAACCCACCCATAAGCCCAGTATTCTTGGAGTGTATTGTCCATAACTGTCTATAGTGTCTTTTACTGAGACATTGACGTGGCGAGGTTGAATGACTTTTCAAACATGGCCAAGAACAAATGTCTCTGCTGGAGAATGACCGAGGGCGCAGGAGCTTCCCGCCCTAGCTGGCTGGCTCAGCGTCCCTGCTCCCGGGGACATCCCCTTAGTGTAAACAGGTTTGCCAGGGCTGGCTGACTGGCGAGGGGAAGTACAGCACACCTGCTGGGTCTGAGGGAAGGAAGGTGGGTACGCAGGCGGGGCGGGGGGACCATGGTGTGGACAGACGGTACAGGCTTCTGGCTTCCTGTAGAACTGTACCAACTTTGAGGGAGCTTTCAGTGAAGCAAACTGACTAGAGGAAGAAAATTAGCGATGCTTTTATTTCCCCTGGTGAAACAGATGAAAAAAGAAATCCCAACTCTAGGGTAACACATGATGGAAAACGGCAACGCAGTCAGAAAGCATCGTTCCTCCTGTACACGAGTTCTTCAATAGATAAATAATATATAAACTTTTATATTCCAAACTTCCCATTATTATACAAAGCACATTTCTTCCTGCTCTTTCAGTCTGTTTCATACTGGAAATTCTGTCGTCTTAAAAATACAAGCAATGAACATATTCCGCCAAAGATTGTTTTCCTTTTCTTGTTTTTAAATCACCCATCACTTTTTAAAGATGAGCAGAGGGCTTTGCAACCAATCTACATCTGCTTCTTGCTGCAATAAAGTGCTGCACGTAAGTTGCCATTTTAATGACCACAAAATAAGAGCTTTAAATAAGTATAAAGTTAGCCTCCTAGCAGGTTATATCTACCAGGCGTTAACAAAATGGAATACAGAATTATTAATAACATGGAGAATACCGCTATAGCCAGACGACCTGCAGACACAATGGAAACTTCTCAGGGGCATAAACTGAACCGTAGGACTAAACAGCACCTTTTTGTTGGGTCGTTATATGTCAAAGAGGTTGTGACGAAATTTTCAAACACACAGTCTACTCATTCCATATAAAAGGTACATTTTCTTCCTTTTCTTCTTTTTTTTTTTTGCAGATGAGAAAAAAAAAACTAGTGCAAGACCAAAGCACTGTGCAAAACTGCCGTTTCTTTTTTTTTTTAGTCTGAGCATTTATACCCAGAATTTATCCAAACCCCTTGTAATCTCCTTGGCTGGATTTATCAACCATAAAATTTTTCACTCATACAATTTTTTTCCTGCAAACAAATGGTAACCACTGAATTAATACATCATATATATATATATAATCTGCCCTTAAAAAAATGATGCACTGTGTGTGTACCATACACACTGTATACGTATGGACACACACAAAAACACACTTCAGTTTTGTGATGTTAGTTGCAGTGCTGCCAGATATTTCTTCCAGGTGGGTCTCTTGATTCCTCGTATCCTCAACCAGAAAAGCTCGAGCACAAGGTCTCCAGCACTCTGTCGGAAATCTCAAGCAGCACTGTGGATGTCTACCATTCCTTCATCGACCGAGCACCAGGCCCTACCACTCTGTAGCCACAAAATAGAGAGGGAAAGGTGATGAAGGAGCTCAGGGAGAGACTGTAGCGGATGAACAACCCAGGAGGGAAAAGAATGGTCATCGCTGTTAAAGAAGCCAGTACAAAGAATGTGCAAGAGAAACATCATGGCACACGACACACGGCTTTCTCTTTCAGAATCCACAAACGCCCACACACCCCACTCACCCAACAGAAAACAAAAATGCACCAGTATATAAGCTTACAAGTGCTGATTGCTATTAAGGACACTCTCTTGAGGGTTTAACAAGACAGAATTCCTTTCAGATAGAAGCACGGAGAAGGGCTGAGAGTGGGAGTGGGTGGCTGGGGCGCATGCCTCGAAGGTAGAGTAGGCAGTAGGTCACCTCTCTGAAGATTGGATAAAGCAGCTTTCAGGTCAATGCAATAGGTATACACACAGAGCCAATTCTCTATTCCTTACTAAAGATATACAGTACACGTGGTTCAGACCCATGGAGGCCTGTAGGTTTTGCAGCAACATACACCTGCTGGGGTTGTGTTTAAGTTTTGTGGGTTTTTTGTTTTTGTCTCTTTGTTTTTGGTACAGAACATGGCTGCCGTCAGACAGTCTCTGCTCTTTCTCTTAGTCCCAGGTAGGCGAGGAAGGAGTGTTTGGGGGACGGGATGCTGGGAGGCGCAGTCTGAGGTCGGGGAGGGTGGAATGTGAGATCCAAGTGGTTCTTGGGGTATAACATTGTCAAGGGAATGAGATGGGCAAAATCCGAGTTCCGGTACTTGTCAAAGCGCAAAGGGGAGCCGTTGAAGGCCAAAGCCTTGAGTGCCAGGTTGGGCTCTGAGCCACTGCCGTGGGCGGCAGACAGGGCCACGGTCTGCAGAGCCTGGGAGGCAGACATGACCGACAGGGGAGACAAGAGATTCCGGGAGCTCCCGACGACAAGGAGCGGGGCCCCGGGGCCGGCTGTTTCCTTGGGGGCTGGACACAGGCCCTTCTTGTCCTCCTCGGGGCAGTCCCCACTCTGGTGCTTCTTGATGTGGCGGCTGAAGACAAAAGGGTGGGTGGTCTTGAACAGGCACTCTTCGCAGCTGAAGGTCTGGCGTGGCGCGTGCTTCAGCTTCTTGTGCAGGTTGAGATTGTCCTTGCGCTTGCAGCTGTAGCTGCACTGGTCACAGTGGAAGGGCCGCTCCCCGGTGTGCACACGCACGTGCTCGATGAGCTTGTTGGCCGTCTTGGACAGGTAGCCGCACTGGTCGCACTTGTAGTGGTTGCCAAGGCGATGCTCCCGGGTGTGCGTCTCCAGCTCCAGCTGGTTGGCCTTCACTGTCTGGCAGATCCGGCACTTGTACTCCATCTTGTAGTGGGTCTTGAGGTGGCACTCCATGGCAGCGGGGCGGTTGGTGGAATAAATGCAGAATGGGCACCTGCCGGGGGAAGCAATGAAAGGGAGGTTCAGCCAGACAGGTTCTGCTGTGGCCCTTCTTGTACCCGCCTCACCTGCCTTCTTCCCTCACGCCACCCTCCAAACTCTGAGGCCTGGCTTGCCCCTGCCCAGCCCAGCCCTGCTGCCTCTCAGGGGTTGAGATGGCCCTCTTTGGCTCTCTCTGCTTATAGAGCCGTCCCCACGAAGGAGGAGCTCTGACGAGGTCTACTCAGCCTACTCTGGGTCTCCTGGCTGGAACAGTGAACACCAGCTCTCAGGAAGGGGAGCAGAGAAAGTGTGAGGAATAAATAAGCTGTCGCTCCCCTCCAGCCTCCCCGCCCATCCCCTTGAAACCCTCCCCACTCCCAATCGGACATAGCAGAGGGCTAAACCTCATGACCTCCCCTCTAGATGGGAGCAACACAAAGAATCGACTTTTCATGCACCACACCAAGCACACGCAGAAAGGCTAAGAGTTTTAAAGAACAGCTTATAGGGGAGAGCTACCTCCAGCAAACAGAAAGTCGTAGGGGTCAGAATCGTGCTTATTAAAGGGTTGTTAGGATGAGAAGGCCTGTGTGTGTCTCTGTGTGTGTATATACATAGAGATGTACTCGTTAAACCTGTGTCCTACAGCACTGGCTCTCCATCAGGGAAGGAAGATGAGGACCAGCACGGGGGCATGGGAGGAGGAGGCCCACCCACCAGCTCATCTGCAAATGAGGGATAAGGAGGGAGGGAGACAACTGCTATCTGGAGCTTAAAGACATTAGTAATACATTATTACATCATGGAAATAATAATAATCCAACTGGATCATAAATTCTCAGCGGGCAGGACCGTATCTGACATTTCTTCTGCATTCTCTACAGTGCTTGGGAGAGGACTCAGCACATGGCAGGCACTGCTTCATTACTGGATTGGTCTCTACATGTGATTGAGGCAGATTCTGGTCCCAGCTCCGTCACCTGATCGAGCTCTAGCTGGAAATGCCCTGGGACAAAGCCTGGGCCTCTCTGTGCCTCGGTTTCTCCATCCTACGCAGGGAGGCTACGCTCCCCTCCCCCAAGCCTCCTGGCTGTCCAGAGGGGCCAGAAGGAGCAGTAAGGGCATGTTTACAAATTCTGCTGAGCTTCTCTTTTGGAAGCTGCCAGGCTCGAGTCGGTGGCTGATAGGATAGCTGTAGCGTGTTTGCTCTCTTTACAAAAAGGATGCGGATGCAAAAGTGGCTGCCTCAGCTCTGGCTGGGCCCCTGCAGCGCAGCGGGGCCCAGGAGTGAGGTGTCCTCTGAGGGTTTGGAGAGGTGTTCAGCAGAGCCCAACACGACCGAGTGCACCGTGCACTGCTCCTCAGCGCCAAGCTCGCCGTTAGCCTTGGAACCTCAGCTCACAGAAGAGTGCACACGAGAGAAATATGAAGCCCATTCCCAGGTCAGGTGCACACACAACCCCTACGCCAAGCTGGGCCTTACCTAGAGGAGTCTGAAACTCACCACTGTCCTGAGCTACGGCAAAAGAAAAATAATAGTATAATCTTATTTGATCTGCATTATGAACAGGATATAGAGTACAAGCAGTTCCATCACAGAAAAGCAATTGAGACATCGGCAGTCTGTTTCACTTTAAGGACATTTCTGTGACCCACGGCTCAAGCTTTCTTTCGCTGCTCAGGCAAAGTGCTATGGGTTTTCCGTGCTCCCATTATTTATCGTCAAGACACCCTCTCAGGCAAATTAATTCTCTGATACGGCAAAGGGAAAACAAAACAAAACAAAACAAAGACTCACTGTATAGCCAGAAGGCATTATCAATTTTTTCAAAGTATTCTTCTACTTGGTCATCCTAGAACATAAACTATTACACAGGGGACCGTTAGCACCGCACGGGAAGTGTCTGTACCGACAAAAGCATCAGTGTTCACTGGGCGTTCTCCCCAATGGCTCGGAGGCTCGGGACTCCTTAGGTCCCCGAGGAAAGACTAACTGGCAAAGCCACAAGTGGCCACGCCGAAGACTTCATGGGTGTGACTGGGCTACTGGGAAGGTGATGAGCGCTAGTCCAACCACAGAAATACATGGTTTTCTTTTTTTTGTTTGTTTTAAATAAGAGTACATAAATATTTAGAAAGGGACAGTGGGAACAAACCAAATCAAGTTCCCAAATAAGCTCTTACTGGGTATTTCCCATTTACTGGTGGTCTTGAATTAGCACCTCCCCCCTCCATCCCTGTAAGCCCCTCCTCCCCCTCCCACCTAAGCGCCCCAAGAGTAAAACAAAATGGAATTCCACAGTAGGTCCTGCTCCCCAACTCCTCTGTTTGAGCAAGTTTTTGAGGAGGGTCCCCCTGACCAGGCAGGAGCCTGGGAGAGTTAACCGTGCATGGGCCACAACACTCGACTCCCAGGGTCCTTCTGGGTCTCTCCATCCCTTGCCCATTCAGAAGAGTCATGCCACCTCTCTGGCAAGTTGTGAGTTTCAAAGATAAAAATGTTTAAAAACAAAAAATTTTTTCTCGTATTTAAGTAAAATGTAATTTTTCATTCTTTTAATTACATGACCATTTCAGCTAACCATGAATAATTCTGTCTTGAAAATAATGTGTCCTTCTGTGCCCTGCGACATACGCTTCGTTCTCTTTACTGGCCCATAAGTGCCTTGTGAACAGGGACTCTGATTTCAGAATCACAGGGAAGATTAAATTCCGGCAGTGCTAGGACATAAATTTCCTGAGGGTGGAAATTATGTTTTATTCCTTGTTTGCCCTTTAGCACCTCTTATCAAGCCAGACACACAGTGCCTTTGATAATAACTGATGGGTCTCACTTCAGACCAGAGGGCTTCTTGCAAATGCTGGTTAATGATGATGCTTGTTGTCTAGGTCTTTGGGGATCTGTGAACAACATGTGACTGGAAATGTCAGATCTCAGGACGGCTAAACCAGGGAGATCCCAATTCCAGTTCCAGAGAAGGCATCAGGCATGTTTACAGAAGACACAAGGCAGGTGATCTTTGCATGAAAAACGTTGCGTCCTGCCTGTTCATACTGGCAAGGATTGAATATTTGGGGGTGGTTTGCGGATGGGGTGCTTCTTTAAAAGATATATGGCAAATCAGCTAAAAAATAGAGACAGTGAAGTGCAGTGACAGTGTAATGTTTACACGTGGGGACACTAACGCCCCAGTCCATTGAAATCAAGTCTGAACAAAACTCCAGCAGTGGAGGATGAGTCCACCCTTGCACACCGAGCTGCTCCAACATGTCTTCTTGCTTGCCGGGAATCCCGGGATATTTGTGAAATGGATTCTTTTGCTGACATCTGCTGCCCTCCTCGGGGACAGGTCTAATTCATATCCAGCTAAAAGTAGCAGAGGTGCCTGATCAACGCCCCCCATGCCGAGCTCCCTCTCTCCATGTACCCCAAAACCTTCAGGGGAGGGGATGGGGTAGGGATGGGGAAAGGGAGTTTAATAACAACACAGTAAAAGGTTCTGTACTTGCTTTCCTTACTTGAGCCCACCGGTGGGGACAGTGTGGCATTTCTTATGCTCCAGCAGCTGTTCGGGGGTCTTCATGAACTTGTGGCACACGTCACACTCAAACATCCGGGTGATGAGGTGTATCTGCAGATGGCGCTCAAACATGTTCTTCGTCTTGCAGACAAAGTTGCAAAAAACGCATTCGAACCCTGAAAGGACCGAAGCTGGATGTACAGGCGCATGGGGCAGAGGAACAGGAGGGCAGGAGTAGGGTGGAGATGCCCCCGCTTCCCCTCTCCTCCCCAGCTATACCCTGTCGGGCACTGTGCCCTGCATCTCCATGCTAAAAGGAGTTAAACGTACAGCTTCCAAATCAATGTCACCCTCCCCATCCTTCCACCCCATATCTGGATGCAAATAAAGCCCAAAGGAGATGCAAATTTGAGGTGATACAAGTTATAGTGTTCCCGAGCCTAATATGCATTTTCCAACATCACCCCTCTCAAGGGCTTATTCTCAAGACTGGGTCACCCCCTAGACTTGGGTGGGTCACCCTCTAGACTGGGGCAGGTTGAGCAGGCCAACCCATCTCCTCCTTACCTTTTTCTGGCTTTTCCTCACTAGTCAGTGAGGGTTGGCTCCCAGGCACGACAGAGATGACCAGCAGGTTGTTCCCGCTCTTGTTTTTCTGGGAGCTGTCTGAATCGTCTTTGCTGTTGGCTGAATCACTCAGAGCTGAGAGGGAGGACGAAGAGGGGCTGTTTGATTCACTTGGGGTCTTTCTGTCTTCCCCTGAAAATTAAAAAAAAAAAAAACCCAGATCTGTTATTTAGGATATGAAAACCCTCGAATAATAACAGTTAGTGGCGGGGAGTTTGGTCTCACGGCTACATCATCATTTAGAAAGCACAAGCTCCCCCAGTACACCTAAGGGATCTCAGATCCCAGTCACCTACGGTGATGACACTTGTGGTACTTGGGGTCAAGAGCTCATAGTCCTTCATTTGGTAAGTGTTGACTGGGGTCTTACGATAATTAAAATAAAATGGCAACAATAGCTAAGATGTCCTGGATGTGCTACCAAGTTCCAGGAACTGTGTCATGCTTTAAATGCAGTATCTCATTTTTATCCTCTCCAAAATCTGATGATACATGACTATTACCACCCCATTTTACAGATGAGGGAAGGGAGGCACAGTTGGGTTAACCTGGCCTAGGTCACATGGCCAGCAAGTGGTGGAGCAGAGATTTCAGTTGGTCTGACTCTAGCATCCATGCTCTTCATTACTGCACACTGGACTCTCTCTCAAAACCAGAAGTAAGCAAGTCAACAGGTCATTAAAATCTAGTGTCAGGAGACTTCTGCTTCCATTCAGGATGGAGTCTCAGAGACTAGATTTACCATCACTACTGAAACAACTAAAAAAACCAGACAAAACTTGTCAAACAATAGTTTCCAACACTGGACATTAGGCAATGAAGAAGAGTGATTCCTGAGAGACAGGAAAAAAAAGAGGTGGGCTCTATGATTCCCTCACTTCCTGCCTGGAGAGACCTTCCAGGCTGCAGCGCAGGGAGAGGCAACAGAGGTGGAGCCTGACACACCTGCTGAGGTGAGGAGACAAAGCTGAGAGTACGGGGAGACCAACATGGCTAGACTTTGCAGGACAGAGCACCAGAGAGGAGAGAGCAGCACAGAGGAAGAACTCAGAGACCTGCGGAGGGTCTCCCATGAATATTCAGCAGAGTATGGGTCATAGCAAGTATGTGAGGAGAATACCCAAGGTTGGAGGGGAAAAAGTCATCTGAAAGGCTTAGAGAACAGTGCCTGTTTCTACCAGCCAGATGGAAAGACTTGTAATTCCCAGGGGACTGGGCAGAACAGAGGAAGATCTCTTAGTAATGGGTAATAAATAGCCCTAGATGAAGCACTGCTCCAGACCTGCCTGACAAGACATAAAAACAAAGCCCAAAAGGATCAAAGGTTCTAAGTAATTAACTGGTCAAGAATATTTATAAGAATATAAAATATCCAGCACCCAAGAAGTTAAATCACAACGTCTGACATCCAAACAAAGATTATCAAACATGCCAAGAAATGAGAAAACAAACCCAAATCGAGGAGAATAATCAACTAATCAAAACTGACCCAGAACTGACAAAGTTGTTAGAATGTGCAGACACGAAAGTAAGAGCAGTTATTGTAACTGTATTGCATATGTTCAGAAAGTTAAGTAGAGGTATGAAAGATATAAAAAAGACCCAAATCAAATTTCTAGAGATGAAAAATTACAATGTCTGAGATGAAAAGTACACTGGATGGGATAACCAGCAATTTATATATGGCAGAAAAGATGAGTGAACTTGAAGACAACAGCATAGAAATGATCTGAAATGAAACAGAAAAAAGAATTACAAAAATAAAAAAAGCACCAGTGAACTGTGGGATGCCTTCAGGTAGCTTAATTAAGTTTAATTGGAGTTCCTAACAGAGTGGGAGGGCAGAAAAAATATTTGAAAAGGACAAATATTTTCCAAATTTGAGGAAAATCATAACCCACAGATCCAAGGAGCATAATGAATACCAAGCATAAGAAAGATGAAGAAATCTAGACAAAAGGACATCATAATCAAATTGCTCAAAATTAGTGATAAAGAAAAAATCCTAAAAACAGCCAGAGTAAAAGGGATACATTATGTGCAGAGGAACAAAAAATAAGGATGACAGCAGATTTTTTACTGGAAACAATGCAAGTGAGAAAGAAGTAGTGGATTAACATCTTTAAAGTCCTGAAGGAAATAATTGTCAACCAGAAATTTTATACCTAGTGAAAATACATTTCAAAAACAAAGGCAAGAAAAAAAGAAAGACTCATATTACAAGAGATGTTAAAAAAGTTTTTTTCAGGGAGAAGGAAAATGACACCAAACGTAAAAATGGATCTACACAAAACAACGAAGACTACTGGAAATGACAACTACATGGGTAAACGTTTGAGTTTTTCTTATTATTTAAAATCTCTTTGAAAGATAATAAAAGTATTTTGTTAAAAAAATCAATGAATTGTAGGGTTTATAACATATATAAGTAAATGTATGACAACAATAACTTAAAGGCTGGGAGAGGAGAAATGCAAGTATGCTATCGTGAGGTTCTCACACTACATATGAAGTGGTATGATATTACTTGAAGGTATACTGTAATAAATTAAAGATGTACATTATAAAACCCAGATAACTGGAGAGCTACACAATTTTCATGGTTCAGGAGATTCAATATTGTTAAGATGTCAATTCTCCCCAAACCAATTCAATGCAACCCCATAGTTTTATGTTAGGGTAGAAAATATAAGGAGACTGTGCTTCAGTTCCCTTCAAATCAGTCAACTAAGTAATCTAGTGATTGTAAACTCTAGAAACAAACTGCTTTTATTAAAAGATTACAAAATAAATCATGTATTATATATACACATAAAAAGTCTGGAAATAAACAAAGCTACAATGGTGGTTACACGTAGTGCATGAAATTATCAGCATTATTTTTTTCTTTTATTGCATTTTCAGAATTTTCTAGAGTGACCATAAATTACTTGTCCAATTAAAAAAAGTTTTTTAAAAAGAGGAAGGAAAAAATATTGACCCGCTTACAATGTTTTCGAGTCCTGTTCCTGTCAGCACTGCATTATGCTCAGTGCAAACAACTCTGACTTCAGTTCACAACTTTTAAAATCTTGTTCCTAGCAGAACTGAACTCAGTTCCTGGACAGACACAATGTGACCTCACTCACGGACCCTTGAGGAGGAAGGGAATATGCCTTTAAAATACAGGTGCTCCCTTGGTACAAGGAAGCCTGAAAGTCAGCACCATTATTGCCAATCTCTTGTCTAAATATATAACCCGTTTAGTCACATTTTGTAGATGAACAGAAGATTTTCAGTGGGAGCCCTGAGTCCCTGATATTTATTCACCAAATCCATCCTCTAAGACAGTCTTAACAACCAGAATACAGCAAGTGATTATTTTAAATTAGCTTATAGAATTAAAACATATAATTTTAGTTGCCATCTTTAAGAATAGCTTCAAGTACCCTTGGGCTTAAGGCACTGGGGAGAGCTACCTAAATTAATAAATATATAAATATCCAGGTGCCCCAGCAGCCACTCTGGGATACAGCACAGGGAAATGGCCCTGCCCGCTCCCTTTGTAATCTCTTGCCCAAACAGCCTGCTCTCCTCTCGGCCCACATCCCCTTCTGCTCTGTCTGCAGGCAGCGAGCCAGGGCGCCCTCGTCAACTCAGTCCAAGGCTCACTGGGGTTCCAGGGCTTGTTCACCTTCAGCATCACAAAGATTCTTGGTGAAGGACACCTGTGCACAGGTAATGCACCCTCATAAATTGGGACAGCCAGCGGGAGAGAATGTCAAAAAACCTGAATATTTCACAATTTAAAATGACAGCAATTGAGAAATTGAAACCATAAAAAATGACCAGTTGTCTTGTTGCCTCAATACAAACACCATGACATTTTTGGTGGACTTTTCTATTTTTTAAAAGTAAGCATCTTTCTTTTAAAGTTGTTGCCATAATTGCAAGGTGGTTAACAATAAGGACTTCAGATCCACAACACCTGTTTGAATGCCACCTGTACCACTTAGTAGCTGTATGACCTAGGACAAGGCATTTGCTTTTATGCCTCAATTATTTCGTCTAAAAAATGGGGATAATGTCAGCTCCTGCCTCATATGTTTGTTGTGAGGATTAAATGGGTTTTTATATGTAAAGCACTAAGAACAATGCCTGGCTCATGGGAAGCATTACAGAAGAATAGATTATCATTATATTATAAAATATAACATATAATATTTATAAAGTATAATAATAATAACTAACACTTTGTATTTTCCCATGTGGTTTTATATACCTGACACACAAATGGCTCCTAAAAAATTTATGGAGATCATTAGGAATTAATAAAGGACAGTATTATATCCATGGAGTGGACCTGTCCTACTCTACTTAAATATTTCCTTAAAATTAAATTTTAAGTTAAGATTAATATTCCACTGGCTGATTTTTTTTCCCTACAGATAAATCCCCAGAAGTGGGATCACTGGGTCACAGGGCATTCCATTTTCAAGCCTCTTGGTCTATGCCATCTAATTAGTTTTCAAAAGTTCTTCCATTTTGCAGGGCCGTGGCCATGAGAGCATCAGTGTGATCCCACAGCCGTGGGTAACACTATAATCAGGCTCCTGACTTCACAGGTGAACCAGAAGCTGCTCTTGAGTTTTAATTTGACTGTCAGTAAGCTTGAACATTTTTCCTTATGTGAAGTGATTAGCTTTTATTTCTCTTATTGTGAATTGACTGTTCACATCCTTTGTAAAATTCTCCAGAGACCTAAGGTGTTTCTTACCAGTTTCTATGAATTTTCTATGTAGTAGATATATTAGCCTTTTGTCATTTTCACAAACATTTTTGAGACTGTGGTGTTTTGTGTTTGTTTTCCTTCCTTTCTTTTGCAAATAGAAAAAAATGTGTGTCAGGTCTCTATTCTTTTCCTTTGTGATTTCTTGTGTCACTTAAGCTTTTGCAAGTCCTCACTTTTTAAGTTTGATAAATATCCTCCTTTCTTTAAGCCTGTCTAGGGCTGATTTAACAGGGATTGTGTAAGTCATCTGGCACTGATTTTGGTGTCAGAGTGAGGGGAAGTATTGAATGGTTGTATTTTCCAAAGAGCTATTCAAATTCCTCAATGCCACGATTGCAACATTTAAAAACTGCAGCAAAACGTGCATTGAGAAAGTCACGAGTACCGGAGGGAACGTTTTTCCCTTGCTGATGTTCTCTGCAGCCAGGGAGTGGGAGAAGGAGGGTGAGGAGGGGTCACAGAAGAAACCCCTAAACAGAGGACATTTCCTCAGATACCCACCCAGCACCCCATCATAATCGTGCCTGGGGTAAGAGGAGTCAGTAAGGAGGCAGGACAAAGCACGTGGATTCTGTGAGAGACTAAACAAAAATTGGGTCTGTCTGTGAAAGCTCGTCCTGGAGATCACAACTTCACTTTGCTAACAAGAAAGCGCTGCAGATTCCCTAGGGTACTGAAATAAAATGTGCCCATTCCTACGATGGGTAAATAAATTAGAGAACAAGGCTCAAAGAATTAGAGAATCTTAAAGTCTGTTGGGCATGTCCTGAGAATTTAAAAATACAGGGAATGGATGGAGGCCCAGAGAAGTTCAATGAGTTCCTATGTTCGCAGTGCTATTTACAGCAACGCGAGATCTAGAACCAGGACTTAGAATTCAAAGTGTGCTTTCCTCCATCCCAAGTAACTTCTTCCACATCAATTATATACATAAGTCAGTGGACTCTAATGTTCAAACAAGGGCCATGTTGGAGTAATTGTCTTACTTAGCACACACAAATGAGCGTAGATGTGCTTGCACACGTATGTTCATTCACGGGATGAACGTTCACATCTCACCTACGCTGTGCAGGCTCTGGTCTACGAGCTGGAGATACAGCAGTGACTTAGAAAAGCTCTCTATTCTCAGGAATGTATAGTGTTATATGTATTATATAACATATATATTGCTTTATATCATAACTTTGCAATTATACAGTTTATTAATTTACAGATTTAGATGGACATATTTTGGGTCAAATTCAAACACTTCAAAACAGCAACTAAATACATGAAATCCTCACTCTGAGACCAACAGCTTATAATATGGGGCAGCAAACTATAGCCCTTGGACCAAATCTAGCCTCCTTTGTTTTTGTCAATAAAGTTTTATTGGAACACTGTCACACTCATTCATTTGCATATCATTTATGGCTGCTTTCCAATTCCAACAGCAGAGCTGAATAGTAGTGACAGAAACTATATGGCCTGAAAGCCCAAAATATTTACTATACGGCCTTTAAAAAAAAAAACCCAAAAACTCTTGCTAGCGTCCGTGGCTAAAAACCTATAAAATAGGTTATAACCTTATTCCCTAATAGCAGTAGCGTTAAAGGCTTCTACTGTATTAAAAAGAAACCTCTTTAATGCATTTCACTCTTGGCTCTCTATGCCAACAAACGAGAACATTCTTCCCAGCTAGACGAGGAGCCCCATCACCTCACAGGGAACAAGATCTTCGCTGTGTTCCCTGTGGCAATTAGGAGGTGAGTGTGTTTGCATAGGTTACTTGTGAACGGGAAGTTTCCACTGATGACAATTAAGTGATTCTAAGTCCAACTTCTTTCCAGCCATTATGGTTTCTATGGTTTCCTTGAGGTGTGGGGGTCGGAGGGGGCTGTGGAGCAGGGAGGTTGGAGGAAGATTCTCAGCTGAATTTAAACATACTTTGGAGTAGAGTTTAAAGAACGAGAGTGTAACGGAAAAGAGAAAAAAATAAAAAAAGAGTATCTGAAAAGCCAGTGGAAATGGAAGAAAGGCTGGCCTCTCCCTCCATTAGCCACTCCAGAAAGGCTGAATTTAATTTGTCTCCGACGTGGGTTTCCCAGCTCACCTGCTGCCCACGGTGCTAATGTGGTTACGGTCAGACAGCCGACTGTAAAAATGGCACCTTCTCACTCAGCATAACGGCTCTCTGCAGACCTCCAAGTCATAGCTGCTCAACTTACTGACAAAAACAAGCTTTTATTGCTGTTGGCACCACAGAGCCAAAGTGGCTAGGAAAGCACAGAGAGATCCTTCTCAGCTGCACACGTCATCTGCACAACTGTCAGGGAAATTCCCCTTCCTGAATCCTTCAAGTGCCAACGATGCCAGGGGCTGACTCGACACCCAGGGCTGGCGGTCAGCAACATCAGCTTGTAATTTGCAAGCACCGCACAACCAGGGGGAGCTCCTCCTCATTCTCGCTTAGTCACTCCACGCTGGTGTCATTTGTAACCATCACTTGTGAGAGGATAATTGCACGATGAAGTCAAAATGTTAACATCATTAAATGGAAAAAGTGAACCAGAATGGCAAGAGCCTTAAACGAAAGGCGAGCACCGGCAAAGTCTTGGCCGTGGTCTAGAGAGTGATCGGCCTGTTTCAGGAGAATCTGGTTTTCTTTGTCCCTGAACAGACCTGCCATGTGTCATTATGGACAGTGTCACAGCTGCAGTTTCACGGGAGAGGAGCAGAGCCTGCAGAACTAGGTGCACAGTGCCCTGGGACAATGAAACAGAGAGGTTCAAACCTCTGCCAAGTGTTGCTTGGGGATGTCAGAACAGCAAGGAGACAGACAGCAGGCCCTAGAATGAGTTTCTGGAGTCACATCCTAGTTGTTGACTTTGGACAGAATACCTCACCTCTGTTAAGCCTCAGTTTCTCCACCTATATAGTGTGCTTACAAGAGTATCGACCTCAGAGGGTCGTGATGAGGCTTAAGTGGGATCTAGTCGGGGGGCATCTAAGAGCTTGATGACTGCTACCTGTGACGATGACAACCAGGACAAGGAGCAAGCACACAGCTTAGCCCTCTCAATGGCATCTGAACTTGAGACTTCAGATCAGTGAGGCACAAGCTGTGCCAGGCAATGGCATTATGGCTACAGGGACATGTCGCTCTGCTACCCCAGGAAAGTCCTTCCTTCTGAGGAAGGAAACATCAGTGTTGCATGGCGACGAGGGTGCTTCTGCCAGGTGGGCACACACACTGGGATGGCCAGGGATGGAGGAGAGGAGGGTGAGAAGGACCGCCAGGGATGTCACCTGTGTGCTTGGTGCCAATGTGAGCCTTTATCTCCGCTTCCTCCATGGTGACGAAGTCGCAGGCAGTGCAGCAGATCGAAAACATCCACTGCTCCTTGTCCACGTGGAGCGACATGTGGCTGACAAACTGGACATTGAGCTCGGTCTCAAATCCACACACGTGACAGCTATATGAGAGGATGAAAGAAGAGAGGGAGAGAGAAGAGTGATACTTCTAAATATACATATAACTGGCATATTTCTATGCCCAGAAAACTGGACTTTTACGTATGTTTTCTTCCCACCAAAAGGTTTTACATTAGAAAATTCTTCTGCTTTCTGGGATGTCTCTGAAGTGGTCACTGTGCCAAACGGATTACGTGCCAACATAATGTAACAAAATCCCATATATGCTATAATGATGCTAAATAATCGTAAAGCTAATTTAAAATTACAGATTCCAGATGCTGCGCATCACCTAACTGATTCCTCTGGGAAAAGAGGTGTGTTGCAGCCTTGCCAAGATATTAGTGGTGCTGGTACATGGATAAACTTGGAGCGCCCCACATACCCAGGAGCCTCTCGCTGGCTCTGGAAACCTTCCATGTAGGAATGAAAACACATAGAGGTCATCAGATGGCACTCCAAACAGGAGCAAGCCATCTCTGTGACAATTCCTGATAGAAGCCACCCATCCATGGAGACATTTCATGCAAAAGCAAGCTTCCACCAATCTGTGTGGCCTAGCTCTTGGTCGAGATTGGAGATTGGTCAGTGAAGACTGAAATTTGGGATTTTATAGCAACCAAATCAAATATTGATTCACTGTAGAATATGGAAGAGAAACGTAAAATTCCAGGTACTAAAGGACAACACAACCAAGGGAAAATATGCACTGCTTTCCGGGTTATTTCCTCAGGGTTCTCAGATTTATTTTTTCCTAGTCTTTTCTTCCTTAGGACAATCTCAGGAAGCAGTGAGGTGCTCAGTTACAAAGGTGGGAGTGTCCCGGCGGCACAGACATAAAAGCTAATAATCCCCAGAGCCCTGCCACTCTCTGGAGCTCCACCCCAGAGAGCCACCTCCAAGACCACTCCCCTTTCAATTAATTCTACCAGGGCCACTCAAGCCAGGAGCGGAGTCAGTACCACTGCAGGGTTCAATCTAAGCTAAGTGAAGACTAAAAGGAAGCTCAGCACTACTACTGAAAAGAGGCACCTGTCACGTTTGCGCCAGCAGACGGGCAGGGAGTGTTCAAGCAAGTTTGGGAAGGCCAGACTAGTGGGTTCCATTCGCAGCTCACCTGTAGTAATAAGGGTGCTTCTTCCCGTCACTGCCTTCAGAGGTGACGGCGCTGACGATGTCCTCAGTGTCCGTGCTCACCAGCTTCACTGAATGGACGGTCAGGTGCTGGTTCAGGTTTGCACGGCACTTAGCAGCATAGGGGCACAAGTGGCATTTGTATTTTCTTTCCTCTGAGGGAGAAGGAACAGGGAAAAACCCCAACGGCTCTCAAAAATGAAGTCTCAACACCTTGCAAGAGATCAGTTACAGGCATCAAGGAAAGGAGGGTTCAAACATCATTTCAAATGGGGACAAAGGGAACGCCTTGGAATTGCAAATATCTAAAAGTCTATGCAGCAGGTCACTCCTGTATTAATACCTTCAAAGATAAAAGAAAATCCCAGGGCAACGGGACCATCTGCTTTTTCCTGGACACCTCAGGCCCCTCTTCCTGATAAGGGGAGCCCAATACAAGCTAAAAGAATATTGTGTGCAAGTGGCAAGTGTGTGTGGGTGTGTGCGCGCATCCTCCATGTGTCGGTGGAGGGTGGGTGCTTGGCTGGGGGTAGAGGGGAGTTGACAAACAGCATTTATAGGACTGGTGTGTAAGAAAAGCCCAATCAGTTTCCCTAAGCTCCAGGCCTGGGTCAGCCCAGAAATAAAAAACTAATAAAATTAAAGGGAAAAAAAAATGACTTCTGTGAAATAATTTAATTGGAACTTTTCATTTTACATACACAAAAAATTTCAATTAATTTCTTAATGAAAACCCTCTCATAAAACTGACAATGTTTCAGACTGTTTCCAGAGTGGCATTCTGAATTCATTTGATTAATCAAGCAAATTAAAGTAGAAAGAGCAGGCTTTGCTTTCGTGATACAGACAAAGGCAACAACCCATAGCAGTAAGAAAGAACAACTTCATTTTCTATCCTTAACTCTTACTCGGTAATATTGCGCTTGTCTTAAAGAAAATATCTGTCTTATCTACTTCACAGAAAGAACACGGAAAAAGCTTTTCTACAACAAAATGTGAGACCATCATATGGTGGTCCCCTACAGCTGAGGTGCTGGTGGCCCTGGCCAGCAGCGCTGAGGGAACATCCTACAGTGTAGATAAAATAAAGTCCTTTGTTTAGAATTTTTGCATTTGTATTAGTAAGCAAGGTTGTTAAGTTTTGGTATTAAAGTGAAGTGTTGAGCTTTCTATCTTTTTCTATCATTTGGAAAGGTTTAATAATACCACAACTTTCTAGTGTCAAAAGGTTAAGAACCCACGCAGGGAAGTTTCTGGACCTGACGTCTTTATTAACGGTATCTCCTTCATCATCTTTCCAAATTCCCCTTTGGTAGCTGATTGACTTAAGGTTTTTCCCTCCTTCTTGGGTCAGTTTTGGAAATTTTGCTGACATTATCTAGGTCATCTAAGTTGCTAGCTTTTTTTTTTGGCTATGAAGCTGCCCTTATTTTCCAATAATTCTTTAATAGCATCTGTATTAATGATTTAGGCTTCTTTTTCATTCCTAATTTTGAATATTTTTGCTTCTTTTTCCTTGCTTAACCAGGCTTACAGGGACTTATCTATTTTACGGTTTTCTTCCTCAATTTTGTTGCTCTTTTACTAATTCTTTAAGAAGAGTGCTAAGTTCACTTTTCTCTGTCTTCTCTTCTAATTAAAACATTTTTGGGGCTGGCCTGGTGGCATAGTGGTTAAGTTCACGTGCTCTGTTTTGGTGGCCTGGGGTTTGAAGGTTTGGATCCTGGCTGTGGACATGGCACTGCTCATCAAGCCATGCTGAGGCAGCGTCCCACATAGAAGAACTAGAAGGACCTACAAGTAGGATATACACCTGTGTACTGAAACTGGGGAGAAAAATTGAAAAAAAAAAAAGAGGAAGATTGGCAACAGATGTTAGCTCAGGGTCAATCTTCCTCACTAAAGGAAAAAAAAGCATACCTTTAAAAAACAACAACAATAACATTTTTGTCTATAAATTTTCCTCTGACCACAGCTGTAGCTGTTTGTTCTAGGTTTAGGTATGTTCTCCTTGTCGTTCCTTCTTGATGTCTGCCATTTACATTTTGATTTTCTTTCTTTCCTTTGACCCAATTAGGTAGGACATTTTATTGATCCTTAATTATTCCAAATTTCATTTCAGTATGCTCAGAGAACGTGGCGTATAACACCTCCACTTTTTTGAACATGTTAAAGTTTTCTTTGTGGCTAAGTATACGACTAAATGTTGCCTTCAGTGGTTTAATATTTAAGATTAAAAATATTAAAATTATATATAAAATAGAAAAAATCAATCTTGTCATATTCATACTGCCCATTGTGCCTTTTCTTATATTTCGTGTGATATATAAAACCTTTATTGATTTATATTCTTTATCATTTTGTTTTGTGTTTCCTATAAACAAGATACATCTGAACTTTCAAGAAGTCTGATCTTCAGTGTAAAAACTGAGATACTTCACTTTATTATTTCCATCTTGCTTTATGTTTACAAATGATTTTACCTTATTTCTTTTTATCTTTACTTATTTTTGCTGCATTGATTAATATTTATTCCTTCTTTACTCCTTCTTAACTTGGTTGCCTTCCCTTTCCCAAGCCTCAGAATTGATCATAGTTCTCTACTATTTCAAGTCAATAAAGGCAGCAACCCTGTCTCCCCCAAGGTGCTCTGTCTCCCCACTGCTCCCGCCTACCACAGTAAGATGAGTCCAAGAAGACAGGGTGCAGCCCCACCCCCTGCACCCTCAACACGACAGCGAGAAATTCCTTAGAGTTGAGGAATTTTATTGGGGTACACCTAAATGTGTATCTTTTCTCATCAATCCTGCCTGAACTGAATCCTTTCAATACAAATAAAAAACCCTTTCCAGGGCCTTATTTGAACATGCCAGGTGAAATGGCTTGAAAAAGTCAGGATAAAAACATTTCCACCACTTCCTGTTATGATTCTCTTAGAGAAAGTCAACTTCTTGACACGAGAGAAGCTGGCGCTCCAGAGTGGAGAAGGCAGAGAAGGGAGGCTGACTTACCCGTGTGCAGTGAGAGATGTCGGGACAACGTCTGCTGTCGGCCAAACACTTTCCCACACACGTCACAGGGAAAAAGCTGGTCATTGAATTTCCAGGATGGCAATCCGTTTCCTGCCTCGAGTACTATCTTTTCTGTTTCTGGGCCAAAAGAACAGAGCATCATGAGGAACAGACAATGGAACGTGAACAAATTTCAGTTGCGTCAACATTTGGGACTTCAGCAGAGGCTTCCTTCTGAAGAATGTAGTTGGTAACTGCACATAAGTCCCAGTATCCTCTGGTTTTCACGCTCATTTCCTGTCTCTAAGAAGGCCATTCTTGAAGTTGTGGTGGCAAATGGATGCCAATTTTAGTCAAGTCTCCAGTGTTTTCTCTCTTTCATCACTAAAGGTCAGCCAACCACACTTTCCAGTAGATTGATAGCACGGTTTAGCACTGTGCCCAGTAGACAGTTGGTACTTAATAAATTATGTGTTGAATGAATGAATGGTTGAGTTGCATGTTAAAATTCCAGAAATGTAGACTCCTGACACAAGATAGTAAATCAAGAACGCTGAATCTCAGATTCTGATGTAAAAACAAATGGTTCAATCCTTTGAAAGGAAATACACTTTCACTCCCCTTTATGAAAACCAGTTTTGCCCTATGCTCTGGGTTGTACAAAATCCTTAATGAGGAATTTACCTTACATAGTGACGACAACTGCATACTGTTAGCTATGGTCTGAATCTTTGTGCTCCTCCCAAATTCATATGCTGAAAACCCAACACCCAAGGTGATGGTATTACGAGGTGGGGGTCTCTGGAAGGTGATCAGGTCATGAAGGTGGACCCTCATGAAAGGGATAAGTGCTCTTATAAAAGAGGCCCCACAGAGCTCCCCAGCCCCTTTTGCAATGTGAGTACATAGCAAGAAATAGGCAGTCTGTGACCCAGAAGAGGGCCCTCACCCAACCATGCTGGTACCCTGATCTTGGACTTGCAGACTGCAGAACTGTGAGCAATAAATTTCTGTGGTTTATGGGGCCGGCCCAGTGGCTCAGTGGTTAAGTTCACACATTCCGCTTCTCGGCGGCCCGGGGTTCGCCAGTTCGGATCCCGGGTGAGGACATGGCACCGCTTGGCAAAAGCCATGCTGTGGTAGGCATCCCACGTATAAAGTAGAGGAAGATGGGCATGGATGTTAGCTCAGGGCCAGTCTTCCTCAGCAAAAAGAGGAGGATTGGCAGTAGTTAGCTCAGGGCTAATCTTCCTCAAAAAAAAAAAAAAAAATTTCTGTGGTTTATAAGTCACCCAGTCTGTGGTATGTGTTATTGCAGCCTGAACAGACTAAGACACTGCTCCACATAAAACTCCCTACTAGCAGAGTGGACAACTAGAATTTCCCCAAAGGTCTCATCATATCTGGGAAATTGGTGAGTGCCTCAAGTTATCTGTACATAATTCATAGCTGTGAATGAAATAAGTGGATGTTAATACATTCTTATGTCATCTTAAAAAAAATTATATTTTCTTGTCATCATCCATAGGATTACCTTTAATTTTATCATCCATATTTCTTCACACTAACCTTTAATGGATTATACAAACATTCTTTCTACAGTAATATAAGGAGATAAGCTACAGAGTACCAAGGGGACACTTGCACAAGGACACCTGTCTGGGCCACTAAAAAGCCTTTAGGTCTCACTTTGAAGAACAAGACAAATAATTTACTGAGTTAATATCTTGTCCTTTACCTCAGCAAATTATTGTGAACGCTCTTAAAACACCGCACTGTTTTATAGAACCAGATACCACGTGGTGATAATTAAATGGTAGAAAGAACTTTCCATAAGATCCAAGAAGATGAAAATGCTCAGACCACTGGACAGAAATAACATCAGAACAAAGAACTTTATTTCACACAATTTGGTTAAAACTGCTTCCCAGTGACAGGCTTCCACCTGTATTTGGGTGAGTCAACTGGATCAATTTTCATTTGAATGCAGATTTGCCTGATAGTGGAATCTAAGAAAAGAAGAAACAAATACGAATGTATGTTTGGAAGAGGGGGGAAATGATGGTGAAATTGCAATGATGTTTGCTGTGAGGCACCTGCCAGAATCCCAACCCTGATAAGGCACATTTATTGATTTATCTGTGTTTGTTAAAACACAGCTCTTTGGGCCTCAGGGAGAAGAGCTAGTCTTCTTATTAAAGTAGGACTGCGTGACTAAAAACCTGTAAAGGGGAAGGGGCGGAATTGTGGGAAAGGGAAGGTGAAAAGGGAGGTACAGGCCACTGAGCATTTGAGGACAAGAACCCCGCTCTGAGGACTGTCCTTGAGTCCACACAGTGGTCATTTCAACCAAGCAACGAGGAAGGGTATTTTAGTAGTTCCTTCTAAGTGTGTAATCAAAACAGTGCTTCAAAGGAGGATGACAGTCATAATTATAAGGAGAGGTCAAGAGGGTACAAGGTCTTTCAATACATTCACAACAAGAATGAATTAATTGGGTCACATACCAAACAAGCAGATGCAATTAAAAATAAAGAAGTCTCTTAATAATTCTTTCAAGTATTAGTCATGCACTTGAGAAGTTGAAGAATCATAAGAAGTCCAATTCCCTGTACTGGGCTTAGAAAACTATTAAAACTATGAAGACTGTGCTGCAGTTAAGCAAAAAGACTGCCCTGCAGCCGTGGCGAGGCACTATGAGGGTGCCCATGACTGGTTGGCCACATCCCTGCGCCCGGACCCCGAGCCTTGTCCAGGGATCGGCTCCTCTCCCCCTTGCTGTCTGCGTTTACTACAGCCATGCGTTTTCATTTTACACGAGGGGACAAGGCAACCAGAGGCCATAGGAGCCTCATCTGAGAACAGGACCTCGCAATCACAGCTGGGTGAGGCTGGCAGGGGAGGGGAAGTGGGAAGAAGAGTATCACTGGGACAAAACAAGTACTTTTTTCACGGAGCTGAAATGGAGCTGAGCAGATGCCACATTCTTCCGCATTTCCTGTGCATGGTGCCACCTAAATGCCATGTGAGAAACCTCAGAATCTTCGATTCCTTCCTCTCTTTCTGTCTTTCAACACACCCAATCAGTCACCAAAAGCTGTCCATCTAGTTCTAGAGTGAGAGCTGAATGTGATGGACACCCAGCAAGGACAAGCTTTAAAATGTCTACCATCCGCCTTTTGGAAGCGGGACTGGCCCACCTGAGCATGAAGAGATGCTAAGTGCGACCGCAGGTTCTCTAAGAGGCATTCCAGAATAGAGCAGCACATTTTCTCTGCAGTTCTTGATGATCAAGTTATCCAAAATGTTTAAAAATATTTAAATTAGCCTATTGATAAACATTTATAAAAACTGACACGTAGGCCTGCATTAATTTCTACACACGAACGATATTGACTGTGACCCTACATTAAGGAAACCACCGCGGGGACAGCAGCGAGTGTCCCATAGTGTGTGCATTTTAAAGCTCGATTCATAAACACGGCTCCTTCACCAAGCTCCATCTCCATCATGGTGAACCGAACGAACGGGCCTGGCTACCACTGTGGTCACATGCTACAGGTTTAACAAAAAGATAGCATGTTTCGGTTTTTGTGTGTGTGGACAAGAATGTGGAAGGTACAATTGACGTATTTTTATGTAAAAGTTTTTCTATTCTTTGAATTTTAATAAACTTTGGAAACCAAAAATAAAGGACCCTCACTGCCTTCACTGAGTCATCTGTCACCAAGAATTTTGCAAAAGCCTCCTAAAAACAGCGTCTCTGCTCCTGGCCTCTCTCCATTCAACCTTCCATTCTCACAGGTTCCAGAATGATCTTTCTGAGGCATAAATCTGATCATGTCCTGTATTCCAATGGCTCCCCCCACAGCCACCTCCTTCACATGGCCTCTGAGGTCCTTCACAATCTGGCTCTACCACCCACCCCCCTTCAGCTCCCCACTTCACCTCCTACCACCCCAGTGCTGAGCAGAGTGAGCTACTCATCTTGTCAGGAACAGGCTGGTCCCTTTAAAGCCGTCAATGCTTTTGAATGAACTATGTCTCCATCAGAAGCTACTCCCACCCCAGCACTTCTTTTGCACAGCAAAGTCCAGCTCATTTTCAAGCCCTATCTCAGATTTCATCTCCTTGGTAAAGCCTTCCCCAATTCCCCAGGCAAAATGAGTCATTTCCCCTTCTGGGTACCAAAGTGCTTTTTATGAATACTTCTATTGCACCACTTTACCTGTTATATTATTTGTTTACATACCTTCTATATTATATATTTATTTACTATAAAGCACCCAGCATAGTCCAAGATGCAGCAGCATTCAATAAATATGTTCCTGGCCTCCCTTCCCCATTAGAATGTCAGTCACTGGGGGCAGGGGTTCTGCATTATTTATTTGTGTATGGTCAGCATTAGCACAGCGCCTGATACATAGCAGCCACGTAGTATATAGTTGTTGAATAAATGAGTGACTGAAAGGATCCAAGTGAGGCAGGGAATAAACATTATTCTTACTTTATAGTGGGAAAGACTGAGGCCTGGAAATAGCATTAGTTAAGGTTTATGGCCAATTCAGGGTGAAAAATAAGGCTATTTGCCTTCTGAATAGGTGTTTTAACTCAATCCAAGAACTGTGATTTAATGACTTTATTAGTGGAAATGTTTACAGTCGTGAGCCATATCCCCAAAGGTTCTATATCCTTACTTCTTCCCAATAACAAAAAGCCGCAGGATTATTCGCTTCAAGATAAACTCTCTGGCAGACACTGTTTATTGGTTACCCCAGCAATCATTCGCAACTTTTCTTCTCCCCTGCCCATTCCCACTTTAGAGGCAGCTGGGGTGGGCATGGACTAAAGTTTTGGCCAGTGAGAAGGCTTTTGCTTTACTGATAAAAGAAAAGATATACTTGGTGTTGGCCCTCTTCTCTCTTTTTCTTGCCTTGATCACAAAGGAAATGCCCAGGATTATGGCAGCCATTTTGGGAATATGAGGCATGAAAATGAAAGCCAACCTGCTAAGGATAGAGGCAGGGAAAGTTGGGAAAAGTCTAGGACATTGATGGCACCTTCCTGTAGCTGAATGAATGGCAGCAATCACCCACTTCTGGACTTCCTGTTTTGTGAGGAAAATAAGCCCCTGTTTGTTTCAGTCACTCTTAGTTGGGTTTTCTATTACTTATGACATTCTTAACAGAAACCACCTCCCATGATGGCTCTTGGTCTTAGAATTTTGGATGTTAGGTTCTGGCCTTTGACAAGCTTTATTCCAGACTCCAGCATCCTGCTAAGAACTCTCCATGTTCATTATCAACAGCAGTAAGTGTACAGCCAGCTGAGCACATTTACCATCTTAATTCTCTTCTTTTGTTCTGCTAGGAAAAAATACCTATAAAAATTTTCTTTTAGATTATTAGGGAATTTCCTTTTTAAAAACTTTTTATTGAAGCATAAAACATAAAAATGCACATTAACAGCAACTGCTTTTAAATCAGTCCAAAGTCACGAAACAGCTTAGAATATAGGTATCTTAAAAATTTTGCTCTTTTTCATCTTTATTACCATATCTCTTATTAGTTTTTAATTTAAATAGCTGCCAATGTACACCAGGTTTTCTTCTTTTCTTTCTTTTTTAAGATATAATTAATATATAACATTATATTAGTTTCAGGTGTACAACATAATGATTTGATATTCATATATTGCAAAATCATCACCACAATAAGTCAAGCTAACATCTGTCACCATAGTTAAAAAAATTTTGTGATGAGAACTTTCAAGATTTATGCTCTTAGCAACTTCCAAACTTGCAATACAGTATTATTAACTACAGTCACCATGCTGTACATTCCCCCTCACCCCATGACTTGTTTATTTTATAACTGGAAGTTTGTTCTTTTTGACCACGTTCACCCATTTCACCCCACCTCACCCCCTGCCTCTGGCAACCACCAATCAGTTTTTTATGAGTATGTTTTTTCGTTTTTGTTTTTTTCTTAGATTTCACATAGGAGATCACATGGTATTTGTCTTTCTCTATATGACTTATTTCACTTGCCTAATGCCTTCGTGGTCCATTCGTGACGTCCCAAATGGCAAGATTTCCTTTTATTTTATGGGTGAATAATAGTCCATTATATATACATATTATGGAATACATATATATATATACACCACAATTTCTTTATCCATTCATCCACTGATGGACACTTAGGTTGCTCCCATGTCTTGGCTATTGTGAATAATGCTGCAATGAACATGGGGGTGCATAGATCTTTTTAAATTAGTGATTTCACGTTCTTTGGATAAATAACCAGACATGCAATTGCTGGATCATATAGTAGGTCTATTTTCAATCTTTTGAGGAACCTCCTTACTTTTTTCCACAGCAGCTGCACCAATTTAGATGTCCTCCTAATGGAGCAAATCTTTTCCTCTACATCTTCACCAACACTTGTCATTTCTTGTCTTTTTGATAATAGCCATTCTAACAGATGTGAGGTGATATATCTCATTGTGGTTTTGATTTACATTTCCCTGACGTTAGTGATACTGAGCATCTTTTCATGCACTCGTTGGCCATCTGTATGTCTTCTTTGGAAAAATTTCTATTCAGGTCCTCTGCACATTTTTTAATCAGATTGGGGTTTTTTTTGCTATTGAGTTGTATGAGTTCTTTGTATATTTTGGATATTAATTCCTTATCAGACATACGATTTGCAAATATTTTCTCTCATTCAGTTGGTTGCCTTTTCATTTTGTTGATGGTTTCCTTTGCTGTGCACTCTTCATTTCTTTTATAGCACAATACTTGTCTAATGCAAATATATTCGTTTACACAGAATCTCAGAGGATTTTGTGTCCTACAAGCATTTTAATTTCTTTTCATACTCTTATACTCTGATTCCAGGGATATGCATAAATTGTTTGCATAAATTCCTGGCTACTTGGTACTATTTGATCAGATGTTTGTCTATTTTTCCACCTATGGTCTTTGCCTTGAATGTCAGTTGAGGCTTTTCCTCTTCCTTAAACAGGTCTTTGTTTTAAATGAAGTAAATAGGTGCAGAGGTGCTAGCTCTTTTATCCCTATTGGACAGTTGTAAAAACAGGAAGATAGTGTAAGGAGAGTCCCCCCATCTTAGCAGTCCTAATACAAGGCTCTTAGCTCTTCTGGCTTATGGTGAACTGAGTTCCCTCATTCATAATGATGCTCCCAGTGACCAAGAGACAGCATGCCAAACTCTGCCTCTTATGACCTAGTGATCCAAGGGGGCAAGTCTCATTTCACGGCAGGTCCTGGAAAGATGAAACCCATCAAGTGTTTCTCCAAAAGTTTCCATGAAATAAACCCATCTGGGAGAATTTGGGAGGGAGCTTGACAGATGTGACAGAAAATTAGATCAAGTAGAGGGCTCAGATTTCTTCAAATCCAACTCCTTCATTTCCATGAGGATGAAACCGAGGTATAAAATTCCAGGATCTCTCCCACTCCAGGGCACCCACAACTTGTACAAGGTTGCATAATAGAATCAAGATTTCTATAAGTTTCCATCTTGCCCCCAATCATAGTTCAGGGAGGAACCTTAACGATCATCTTGTTTGATGTTCTCTTCTCACATATAAGGAAACTGAGGCCCAGAGAACTGAAGTAATTGCCCCAGGGAATGTGGCTAGTGACTCTGGGATGGCAGAGACTAGACTCATGGTCGCACTGAAGCTCTTCCAAGCCCTACGGAATCAACACCAAAGTCTACAACAAACAAGGAAGGGATTTTTCTTCTCCTCCTGTTCTCTGGCTCTCAGTTTACGATTCTTGGTTACAAGAGGACATGTGCAGATTTGGCAACAATTCACAGACACTAGGATTTCTTCCCGTCTCTCTTCTGGAAGGTGTCAGCTGAGAACATTTCCAGAGAAGTTAAAAACTGTAACACAGCAAAAATCAGAATATAGAACGAACAAGAGGAAGATTGAATGGGAGAATTCTAAAAGCCAGTCCCCTCTGAAGTAAACTAGTTATTACTGAAGAAAGTCCCTGGGGCCTTTCATTGACATTTAGGGAGCATTAAAAAAAAAAAAAAAGAAAGAACAAAAACTCAAAGAACCAGAGGGGCAAAGGAAAAGGCTTTAATTTGTTTCAACATCCTTTAGCCCCTGAATGGTGTATGTCTGCCTTTGTTGGTGAGTTTTGCTGTGTGAGAAGATCCCTGTATCTCCTGCCCAAATGATCCTCTCAAAGAACCATCTCTCAACCTGACTTTGGCAAAAGAAATATGGAAAGAAAAGGCTTTAGTTGGTTAAAGCTTTAAGCGAAAGATTGGCCAAAATGTGACCTCAACACATAAATAACCGTCCAGACTGACTGACTCTGCATCGGCTGCTCAATGAGGAAGCGGCTCTGGGGCCCCTTGGGTTTTCCATTATGACAGATGGTATTTTGATCATTTCTTTCTTTCATCATCAAGCCTGGAGAGTTTCGAGGCATACCTCAACTGAAATTCTGAAATCCTCTGCTCTCAGAGTCTGTACTCCTGTTCAGGTTAACACTTACCAGGTCATTTCCAGGCAGTGCATGTGATATTCTGGTTAGACCCTGACCTATCCTTTGGTTTCATGGGCACTGCAGAGGCTCTGCTTAAAACAAGCTGCACCTTCTGAGGGCTGCATGTGAATTAAGTGGCCAGCTGTGGTTTAGGACTCTTTGGGGATTAATATCTTTGCTCCAATGCTTGTAATTCTTCTACATTCTTTAACATTTGTTTTCTTTTTAAGGGTCACTTCAACTTAGGGTCACTAGGCAGGTCCTGACAGATCTCTAAGCTTCCCTACGACCACCTCTCTGCAGGTCTTGGTATAACAAATTCCCCTTTAAGGATCATTCCAAACACTCTCCCAAAGTACGGGATTTTCTGCCAGTCAAGATGTTAACTTAGTGAATAGCTAAGACAGCAGAATTTACCAAAAGTTTTTGTCAGTCCGTGCCCAGTTAAAAACAGTTAAAAACTGGGTGGAGATTCTTAGGCATAAAAGAGTTCACAGCCTTGATTGTCTTTGGGCTCATTTCAAACTTTAACGCTTAAACTTAGCAAAGCCCGTGCATAGGTCCTAGGAAGATGAACCCCATCAAGTGTTTCTCCAAAAATTTCCATGAAATAAACCCATCTGGGAGAATTTGGGAGAGAGCTCTATCGAATCCTATTTGACAGAACATTAGATCAAGTAGAGGACGCCAATTTCTCGAATCCAACTCTCACTTCTATGAAGATGAAACTGAGGTATAAAATTCCAGGACCTCTCCCACCTCAGTGCACTCCACAACTTACGCAGGGTTGAGTAACAGAATCAAGGTCCCCACAATAACTAAGTCTCCATCCTGCCTCAAACCTTAGTTCAGGGAGGAACCTTAAGGATCATCTTCTTCAAAGTTCTCTTCTCACATATGAGGAAAGGGAGGCCTGAAGAACTGAAGTAATTGCTCCACAGTCTCATTCAAGCTCCTTTCAGCCATAAGAAGTCAATGCCAAGGTCTACAACTAAGAAGGGTTTACGGAATTGGTTCTTAGTACAACCCTGAGACCAACCCAGAAAAGTTGGACAACATTTTTTGCTTAGTGCTGGGCAATAGCCAGCCTCAGTGAATCCTTACTGATTGACTTGTCATCTGTCAAACTGGTAAAGAACCATACGTGTTGTCCACATCTGTTTTTTGGTTTTTTTTATACACGTCATTTTAAACCAAGAGAAGAAAACTGGACCTTGATTCCTCTGTCTATTACAGAAATAGACAGAATATTACAGAAATAGAAAACGGCTAGGACTTGGTACCCCTCATTCCAAAGGCCTGATCACATAGAACTTGAGCATCTCAGGGAACATCTCTAAGCATCCAACCACAGAGCATCCCTGCCAGAATCCAGGCCAACTGATGCCTGCCACCTCTATAGAACTTACCCTGGAAAAAAGTCCACTGGGAATTTGGATATTGTTTCTACATTTTTCCTCTACTTGTATTTCCAAGATCAGCGGATCCTCAATAAATGCTTATTGCATAAGTAAGACAGTCACATTCCCAAGATCATGATTGTTGCACTAAATGCCAACCTCACTCTACTCTGCAGCATAGAAGCAAACTGACAACATTAGTTCAGGAGCCACACCTAAGGGACTTCGGTTATTATTTTGCCAGTTACATAGATCAGTGACCACCTATGTCTCTTCTTAATGATGATGGTAAGACTTCAAGTCTTAGCAAATGCCCTCAGAACATCCCAATGTTGAGGACATTTATAAATCTTTGTTAGAAAACCATCAGGCCCGGGAGCTGTGCCCTCCTTGTGGCTTTGTGGCAGACACTGTTGAGTGCTTACTCAATATCCAACAAAGCTTTTAGGGTAGCCATGTGCCCAGTTAAAAACACGTACTTTCTCTCCCAGCTTCCACTGCTGTTAGGGGCTAGCCACGAAACACGGCTCTGGCCAATGAGATACAGGTGAGAGTTCCCGGGGAAGTCTCTGACACACCCCCTGCTCTCTGAAAAAAAGACGGTCTTCTAAAAAAGGCCTTTCACCCCAGGCTTGTCCTTCTTGGATGTCTGCAGGTAGAGCAGCCCTCTTCCAGCCATGAAGATGAAAGACATATAATCAGGGTGGTAGAGCAGAAAATCAGAAGCATCTGGGTCCCCAAAAAGCTGCACCAGCCCTATCCTACCTATTTCTGAATTCCTCATTACGCGAAAAACACAGATCTCCATTTGGTTAAGTCACTGTGGTTAAGCTGATCCTAATTCTAACAGATAAAGGCTTACAGTATATAACTAGTTTCACCCCATTTTGGCAATGTATCTCCACTATGCAAAACAACATCAGAGTTTGTTACAAGTACATTAAGGAGATAATGCATAATTAAAACAATAGCTTATGTTCATGGAGGATTTACCACTGTGCTAGGCACTGTCCTACGCAGAGTACACATTACATTTAACCTTATATGAGCACTTTTTGTTAGGTACTATTATTACCATCCCATTTTACAACAAAAGGAGTATCAGCCTCAGGGAGGTTGAATAATAAATTCAAGGTCACACACCTGTTAAGTGACAGACTATCCCAAACCCAAGTCTGTCTGACTCCAAAGCCCATACTCTTAACCACGCATTACATTAAATATGATTATACTATAAGATCAAAGAAAAAACTCTAAGGGTTCTGATTTATTTCACCAGAGACAAATCTATCTGTTACAATCTCGGTTTGTTGCCCTTTAAATTTTCCCATATTCACCAACCAGAAGGAAGCAGCATCTACGACCACATAATTTAAAGTGGGCTTTATTGGGGTAACCCAAACGCCTCCCCCAGGACCGAGATGGAGAGAGAATGGTGGAACTTGGAGCCTCCACTTCATTTCTCTTGGCTGATTCCTCTTGGGGCCGCTTCCTAGGTTTTTACTGCTGGCGGATTGCTGCATATCAAAAATCTGAGCACCAATTATGTAAATTTTAATTATAAAACTCCTTTCAGGTCAGCTTTCACTTGCCCCAGAATCAGACCCTATAATGACTATTCTTTCAACTTTTCCCAGTGAAGGAAAAGAACAAGCATTTAAGTGTGGAGCTCACGACTGTATTAGGTGATGGCGAAGCTTTAAATCCAAACAAGTTTTCTTCCACAAATTATTATAAAGTATGGCCGCATATGAGAACAACTTGAGGGAGAATGTTACTATTATTTGGGCAAATAGGAGAATTCCCTCTTTTTTCTCTTGTTTATTGTTGAACTGGGTGCTCAACATATATATTTATTGAATAAATGAGGGAATGAATAAACTATAGGAAAATAGCAGACCACCACTTTAAAGAATTTAACTTTTTAAAAATACTTTAAAGTATAAAAATTCAGACTTTCTAAAATACTAAAATTTTAATGTCCATTTACTCCTAAAATTACATGATGTGCTATGACTCACAAATATAAAGTATTTAAAAAATATTTAATATGTTTCTTTAAATTCAAGTCACAGTCATTTCCAAATATTATTCAAGTAAGCCCCTAGCGATTGTGCAGTTCTCTTCACTAAGATTGGAATCCATTGGTATCCTCAATTATTCTGGTCCTTTTTTTCTTATGGACAAGCTTTGATCATATCATCCATTCCTTTAAAGATTTCCAAATTTCCTTAAAGCCCTTATCAGCTCCCAGACACAGCAATATTCTTGTGTGACTACATCCAGTTTCAAATTTTCAGTCTTCTTCTCTCTGTGCTCCTAATCTATTGAATTCTGTATTAACAGAAAATATAACTCTCCTATTTCGTCTTTCTCCTGACCTTGGGTTTTAGCACATTATAAAATTTATGTTAGTCAATGGCAGATTTTTAACATTTTAAGGCAACACTGATCACAAATATTTTTCTCTTTGACCCAGAAACACTATCTATTTGATTAGGCAGAGTTGTATGTTTTTATATGGTGGATATTTCTGTTTGTTGGTTTATTTAATTATTTTTCACAGGCACAGGATTGGGAAGTACCTTGTTAGTTAGAAGAGGAGGGAAAGGATTGTTAGTATTTTCCTATGAAAGTATGTCATAATGATTGGCAGCACTGCTAATTTGTTACCAAAAATAATAAGTAATACAGTCAGGAAACACTTCATTTTTTTAAATAAATAAAAGAGGTCATCTCCATAATAATATCATTGTCAACAATTGGAACATCCACAGCTAAGATTTACTCAGCACTTATTTGTTCCAGGCACTGTGCGAAGGCTAAGTCTTTTACTTACATTATTTCATTGAACCCTCATAACATTAAGATTGGTCTCATTATTATCCTCATTTTACAGATGAGAGGAATCAAAGCTCAGAATGATTCAGGAATTAGCCTGTTCTCACACAGGTGGTTCTCACACAGCCGGCAGAGCCAGGATCTGAACCCAGGATACCCAAGCTGGAAGAGCGTGCCCTCTACGGCTTCCCTTATACTGCACTTAACTCTGGTGAGTCCATGGGGCGTGTCAGCCCCCTTTGTGAAAGATCCTTAATCTCTGTATCAAAGTAGAAAAAGGCTGATAGCTGCTGGCCTTGAGATTTTTATAGGCTGATGACCTTGATCTGGACTGGTTCTAAGGAGGCCAAGGTCATGTGTTTAATTTTTCTCTTTCCTAGGTGGCAAGTGTCACTGTTTTATGGTCTCAGATGAAAATACAATCTTATCAGCTGCCTTAAACACAAATGTCCCTGTTGAAGAACAGAATGGAGTTACAGTGTGGAAGGTTTAATCTAAATTTAATCCTACTCGCAATACATATCCTGTCGACAAGGGGTCTGAAGACTTGAACTTGTATATGAAAGTTAAGGCATTCCTTATCAATATAACTAAATGAAAAATCTAAATCACTTCTATTTAATCATTTCAGGATTGAAAGAATAAAAAATGGATTTTCAGCTCAGAAACAGAAACATAAATATCTTATAGCTTAGGGATATGCTAATAAATAGGTAATAATGATACAACGCCAAAGTAGTTGAGCAAAAGGAGGAGAAATCTAAAAAAAGGGTACCTTACTTGATGTCAATTTTCAAATTGGAATGGAAATCAAATAAATTAAATACAAAAAAATTAACGCAATATTTTTGTTACAAATCAAACTATAGAAAAATCTAGCAAATTTGGAAATATGGAGGGACTACCTTACTCCATAGTGGAACCACAATATATTCTAGTCATGTGTCCTGTACGACTGGAAGTTGCGTGCTTGCATTTTTCTCATACATTCTGACTTGGTCATCTTTGAAAGCATCTCTTGCTCTCCTCTCTCTTTACATAGATCTTAAATGTAACATACGTTCAATAAATACGTATTGATTTAAAATTTCACTAATTGTAGACAAAGGAGAGAGAACATGCACTGATGCATGATATATGTAAATTAATGTAAATCACTTGCAAACAGACAGGGCTGAGAAGGCCTAACCATCCCTGTAGCACCGATTTCCACCCTCTAACAGAAAGTCACTACCTCTAACTTGATAATGGAGATTCAACACTCTTTGGAGACGTCACCTCAGCAGAATCTTAGTTTCACCTTCTGGGAACTAGAAAGAAGGCACATTATTGCTTCTAATTTATAAAGAACCTGAGGTGTGGGTCAGCTAATTGCTTGCCTAAAGTCATACAGTAAAATCCAGACTGAGAGTGAACCACTCTTAGCTCAGTGCCCTCTCCACCCCATCCCCCCCTGCCTCCCCACACGCTGAAGTTCAGGTTCTTAATCACACTACATACCACAGGCTTTGCATAACTAATCAGTCTTCAAACTGTACACTATATTATAGAGCATGTACTGCAGTGGAGAACAGATGTCACCATGAGAATCTTATTTTCTGCTATTTCCCGATTTTGGCATGTGCACATTTGTAACCTTAATGTTGCATGAACAAGGATTCTTGCATTTAATATTAATATGGGAACTCACAAATGCTCCTCGAGTTGGAGCGCTGCCACATGCTGATTTCAATAGCGTATGGCTGGTTTTTCAGCGTATGAATTTGCCTCAAGGTCCTGTTGCTGTCTTCTGAGCTGAAAATGTGGTCACATTCTAATCTTACAGGAGATAACGTCAGGTGAAACTCCTGGAGATATCTACATTTCTCATTTAAAAAACACACACATACCCAACACTGGTAAAGGCCAATGGAAAAGCTTTTTATCCGTTAATACCCAATGCAACAGGGCTATTTCTACTGTTCAGGAAACTAGTAACACCCACAGAACAGAGCACTGAATAACTCCAAATGCCAAATACTGGTCTGGCAGGTAACCATGGGTAGAAAGTGAGTTCTCAAAGACAGAGCTCTCGAATGGACTGACACACCTATTTCCTTTTCCAAAGTGAAGGTTTAACCAAAATGGCAAACTATGACACCTAGACTAGGTCTATTAACCACATGTGCTTGCCAAATGACGTCAGACTCACCGTCAGCAGCTTATGGGGAGTGACTGCATCTGCTTCATCCTTCACTGCATTATTTATAGATAATATCACCACGTTACTTAGGTACCATGATGATCATAAATATTTCCTTTTAACCTAATCTCTTTTTGCCCTAAGTGACAGACTGTGGAAGAGCCAAATCACGATTTGATTAGGTTCACGTGTGCAGGGTAACAGGCATGTTTAAAAGAGGGGACATGGATGCAGCTGTCATTTTTCTGAAATTCTTTGCTGTACCTGCTCAACTAGAGTAAGATGTCTTACACCAAATGGCTCCTCAACTAAGGCTTCTAATTCCTTTTCAATTTAATTTGGAGCCAGTCAGTTAATAAATCGCATAGAAATATGTACAAGAGAACTGGTTGTTGACTCTGGGCATCCCTATATTTGGCCCACGTATTTAAATGATCATGTCTCTACATGGAGATAAAATGGCCTAATGAATGCAGTAATGAGGTCCACTGTGGCTACTCCTTTGGGCCTCAGCGTCTACCCTACCAAAAGGATGCCAATGTCCTCTCTATCCTGTTAAATCGGGAAGGACAGAACCCCTTGATTCCACAGGGTGGGGAAACTTGCCATATGAAACCATGGAGGGAAGAGACTCTCACTTCATCTGCCCATTTCAGTTACCAGTGTGAGGGGAGTTTCTTTCCTCTTTCAAGGGGAGGGCTGCTTAAGAATAAAATGTTCCAAAAATAACTATTGATACACAGAGATATGTTTTCACTTGTCTGTGCACACAGTAACTCTGGAAGGATGCCCATGAAACTGGTAGCACTGGTTGTGTGGTGGAGAAGGGGGAAGGAGGGAGAGGAGACGGGGGGAGGGTGGCAGGAGCAGGGAGCAGTGAACTGGTGGTGGGGAGAAGGGTGGAGGGACACCTATTTTATCACTTGCAAATCGAATTTCTAACCAATTCTGAAAATATGGTATCATCTCGCCATTTGCCCTCTTAACACCTGTGCAGGAAATACGGCAGCAGCACTAATAATAAAATTTACTGAGAGCTAATGATATGCCAGGTGCTCTAAGCACCTGACAGAAATTATATCATTTGCTCCTCCTTGCAACCTATGTCGCAGATGTGTCCCCTTTTCATAGATACTGAACCGAGCCACATACACTCACCAGAAGTGCACATCCTGGGAGTGTCCTCTCAAGGGTCATGCCAAATCAGGGGCAAGGTCAAATGCACTGTGTTATGTTTTACAAAGAATTTTGGTCTCGTCGGGCAGTGGCCCTGAGTCACACACTTCTGGGACTATATTTGCATTAATCATTAACCAATGGAATCCTAGTAATATCTCAAAACAAAAATTAGAGGTCTTAAAGAGTCTCCCACAAGAAATCAGAGTGTGATTTTCTCTGTGTTGGATAAGAAAGGCTCTACAGAACAAAGTACAGATCTTGCTCTTGAAGGTAAACTCTTTCCTTTAGGTAAAATTATTTTAGAAAGCTTCATGTTGACCTTTACAGACACTCCCTCCACTGCTCTTATATAATAATAGCCAGAGGATTATCCTCCTATCAAGTTACAACTGTTCACCTGGTCACTCACATAAGACATGCTTCGTCCAAGTTGGGCAAGGAGAGGTTTGTGAAGTCCTTGAACTTTAAGAGATTATTCATATCACAGCCCTGCTCCTTACAAATGCCACCCTACAGGAAAAACACTTTCCTCCCTTTTTCTTTGGAGCTTGTTCGCCAGTGTAAGGCTACCAGTCCCCATTCTCCTCTGCTCCTTCTAGGCTTTTCTGTTTCCTGTATTCATTTATTTTAAAAAGAAAAAGGAAAAGAGTAGAATCCTTCTTCTGTTTGGAGGAATTAACACTCTAAGGCCTGCTTCTTCAAGGCATGAGTAATTTTTTTTTTTTTTAAAGATTTTTTTTTTATTTTTTCCTTTTTCTCCCCAAAGCCCCCCGGTACATAGTTGTGTATTCTTCGTTGTGGGTTCTTCCAGCTGTGGCACGTGGGATGCCGCCCCAGCGTGGCTCGATGAGCAGTGCCATGTCCGCGCCCAGGACTCGAACTAACGAAACACTGGGCCGCCTGCAGCGGAGCGCGCGAACCTGCAGCGGAGCGAGCGAACCTAACCACTCGGCCACGGGGCCAGCCCCGAGGCATCAGTAATTTTTAAGCATTGTACTGAAATATGTTGAGTTTTAAGAGATCGAAGCTTCTGTGGTAGAAATGGAAATGATTTATTCTGGAAGTTTTTATTATATTGTTATTAAACCCACATGCCCTCTGAGTGTTTAAAATTTTAGCCTGCCTAGTAAATATTTTGACACAGGTCAGTCTAAATAATTTTCATTTCCATATGATTGTATGAAATTGTTTTCTTCATCATTTTCTGTTGATAACAGTAAGAACTGCTATCACGAGTCACCTTCATTCTCCCTTACTAAATTTAAGATTAAATGGATGTAGAATCATCCTACTAAGTTTTATGTCGTGAGGACTAAAGGGACTTTGAGAAGAAAATCAAGACAAAGGTTTGTGTCCTAGAGGATCCTGCCCCACTGACATCATATTCACATAAGAGTTTGTTACAGCCTGGAGAAAGTACATCCTGGCTTCCAAACGATAGACATGATTTGCATTTCTATCACTTCACATAGAGGCAAAATAGTGATCTCCTTTCAAAAGTTATACTAGTAAAAAGTATGAAATGACCTAACAATAAACATGTTTGTTTTAGAGGCTAAAAGATACTATCATCAACACAGGATTTTCTCTCTCGCTCTCTCTCTCTCTCTCTCACACACACACACACACACACACGTTTGCAGCTTTAAAGATATTCTAACTTTATTTTTAGTCATTTGCTTATTAGAGCTGATGAGGCAGAATGTCAGGCAAGGATATTTGCTACGAGATGTTAAAATCTGAAATATTGCAGAAAATAAGACAACTACTGCCATTTGTAGATCTGAGTTGCAATGTTTCCGCTATGAGTTCTTAAATCTCTTTACTGAGGAGTAAAGAAAGAATTATCTTGAGTTAAATGAACTTGGTTGGATCAAACCAGAAATCTCCGACATCTGTTGAGAAGTCAACAGTTGTGAGATGATGTTATCTAGAGTTGACAAAAGCAGCTGGAGCATCAGTTGTCTACATTGAATTTCTAGCTTGTCCACCATGTGGTTCTGATACAAGAAGCTGGCAATCCACTGGCTCCAGCCTCCATCAACCCCAATTTAGCCTTGTCTTCATTTCAAATCAAATCCCATATTTTGATAGTTTATTGGGGATGGGGGCTACAACTCAAAATTAGATCAAAGCAACAAATGTTCATTGAGATTTTAAAACCAAATGAAATTAACAGACATTTATATGCTTAATAAGTTAAGGCTCAAATTAGCTGATATGAAATCAGTTAGTTGGGTGCAGGAATCTCCCCCAATAATAACAACGTTTAGAGTTCTTAGTAGTGCTTACTATGTTAGGCACTATTCTGAGTGTCTTACACATTATTACTTCGCTAATTCTCATCACAACTCCATAAGTGAGGTGTTATTGTCATTAGCAAGTTACAAAGGAGGAAATCCGGGCACAGAGTGTGCAAGTAAATTTGCTAAATTCGACTCAGCTGGCAAGTGGCACAGCTAAGATTTGAACCCTGATGGTTTAGCTCCCAAACTAGTACTGCCTCTCATGTGATTTAGGATTAAGGTAACATAACAGGCCATCGTAGACAGGGTCACAGTCTGTGACATCTACCCTGACCAAAGGGCATCTGAAATTATTCTGCAGTCTTTGGGTTCCTTGACCTTGAATTAACCTAAGACGAGGTATCTGAGGCAGAGACTGCTAGCTGTCCTCCAACATTCATGTTTTTCTTCTTTTAATAAAGGAACCCCTGAGTTTTAGCTGGGCACATGGCTGCTCAAGAGAACACTTTTTCAGTTTCCCTAACAGCTAGGTGTGGCCACGTGACCAAGTTCTAGACAACAGGATGAGCAGAAGTGATGTGTACAAACTCTAGGGCACGCCCTTAAAAGGAGGGTCATGCCCTCGACTTCTTTCTTGCCTTCCTGCTGTTTAGGATATGGATGTGATGGTGGGAACTGGAGCAGCCGTACTGGACCATGAAATGGAAGCCATATGCCAAGGATGGCAGAACAAGACAGAAGAAGCCTAAGTACCCTGGAGCCACCACATCAGCCCTTGACTGTTTACACTCTGGTTGCCATATAAGAGAGAAATAAACTTCTATTTTAGTCAAGCCTGTTATTTTGGCCTTTTTAAAGCTGCCAAAACTTTATCTTAACTAATACATGCAATTTTTTTATCATTTAAAGTACGCTCAGTAAATTTATAGATATTGGATTCCCTCTCTATAATGCATATTCTCCGTTTCCTGAGATTTTAATAATTCCTAAAAAAGATTCTGTCATATATGATGCTTGTTTTTCAGGCCACTGTTAGACTGAAACAGTGTCACAACTCCCCAGTTGTTTACTGTGAAACAAGCACAAGTGTTAATAGAGCTATTAAATAATCAAACTGTACCTTAGAAACTTGAAAAATTTCCAGAAGTACATGTTTGTACACAGTTGAAACGGCATCATTTAATTTGTGCATCCGGTCTATGAATTTTAGTTTTCAATATGCCCTTTATGTGCATCTCCCAACCCCTAAGGTGGGGTTTCTACCTTGGCACCATTGACATTTTGGATCAGATAATTCTTTACTGTAGGGCCTGTCCTGTGCATTTTTGCAGAATGTTTAATAGCATCCCTGCCTTCTACCTACCAGATGCCAGTAGCACCTGCCCCCTAGTCATGATAAATAAAAATATCACCAGACACTGCCCTGGGGGGCAAAATCAGCGCCCGCTGAGAACCATACATCTGATGCATCCAGGGTTGCCAATTTTGAGAAAGCACAGTCTGACTATTTAAATTCTAGCAGGGAGACAGACAGGTAGGTCCTTAATATACTTTGATGACAGTGGTGCCCTGGTGGTAACTAGGGGCAAGGAGCATGAGCTGATTCTTATTTTTTAAATTAAGAAGTTCACTGAACTTTCAATAAGAAAATTCACAAGGTAGTAAAAAAGTCATAGGCATAATTCCAAGCACATTTGACTATTAGTCTAGCTTCCTCTATCCAAGGTTAAGATGAAAATAATTGCCTACGTGAAGCAAAAAAAAATAAAATCCTCTATGTGTGAATAAGATTCTTTCACAGAAACTCTAATGATAGCAGAAAATTTGCCTCTTTCCGAATCGAGAGCATTGCCCTATTAAACTTCCAGTTCCTTTAGCCTTTATATGTTGTTAGCACCATATTTTCAGACATTTGGATGTTCTATGTGTATAATAAATGAGAATTATTTGCAGGTATTTTCAAAAACGTAAGCTTTTTTAGCCCCACCAGTCAACTTCTTCCACCTTGATATCCTCCATAATACTTAGCACTGAATCTGTTGTGACGAATGGAGACCCTTGTATGTTCCATGGGATCAACTCATTCAAAGCAAATAATACCTTCAAAATTTCTTTCCTATTAGAGTGGGGAGAAGCATACTGTAAAAAGATACGTCAGGCTCATCACCTGTCCTGAGAAGGGACTCTGGGGAATGAGGTGAGGAAGAAGCTGTCACCTTGCATTTCTTTCACATTACCACACTCATGGGGAAGGTCTCCGGCACCTTTGGCATAATTAATGATTGTCAGGGCGTGGGAAACCAATCTATTTGATGTTCATTTTCATCAACATAGCAGAAGTAATGCCCCAAGGGTGGGATGGAAATTACATTATGTCTTAATTGAGAGAATTCTCTCTTTGCTGATTTCTGGAGTGGGTGGAATCTAAGATATATCTTCTTTTCCCTTTCAATACACATCCTTTTAAAAGCTTGGCTTAGCTGATTGCTGCAATCCATCATTTCTAGCAACCAAAAAACTCCATTATTTCAATCTGAGCCTTTTACCATTCATGGGGGTGTCGGGAGCAGGGGGGAGACGGCAGGAAGGGTGATCTGCTCTTCACTGGAAGAGATTATTTTAAAAAATGGGAATTAAAGGTAACATACTGGGGAGAGGGGTCATGTATCTCTTATCTAACACCCTGAGTAAGAATGAAGGCTGGGCATTGTCATAGTTACCTACATCCAAGAAAGTGCAAAACCAAAGACTAGTTTCAGATACTGAGGACTCTAAGAGTTCAATTAATGGCTAAATACAGAATTTAAAAAATTTCCTCTATCTTTTTCCTCCCACTTAAGTTCACTTTGCCATTACTTTAAAATTTTGAAAGGCAATTCAGAGATAGTTGTCCTTCAATTAGATTCACTCAGATGTAAAACACCATTATTTTTTCTTTCCTAGTGAGATACAAAGCTGAATTTGACCAGACCACACCGGGAAGGGTTTGGTTCCTTTTGCTTGTTTTTAATATAGCAGGGCACAGTTTCAAAGGTCTGGTTCTCGAGTTATCCAACCATCTCAATAAGGATGGGGGTTTGGAGCTACAAAGTGTTTGGCACAGACCGGCCTGTTGAGTCAAAACCAAAGCAGCTGGCACCAAGCTGGGAGATCTTGGGTTTGCCAGAAGGGAGCTCAAAGGTGGAAGAGGAGTCTAGGTCTCCGTATCTGGTAGCCCAGTGATGTCGAAATTTTTGATTGTGGCTGACTGGCAGATCACGAAATGAACTCAGTGAGTCTCCACCAGCATAAAAAAAAAAAGGTGAAATAAAATAGAATAGATTAGAAAATATCAGACATGGTACATGTGTGAAGATTGTTTCATTGACTCATCTCTATCAATCAATCAGGCAACCAACCACCCTGTCTCTATAGATTTTACATTGTCAATTAACACACACATATGTAAACGTGAAATTTACTCTGGGTTTTTGTCAAAAAAGCGTGAAAGCCATCAACTCAGCACATCATTCCACCTACTTTGTTATGATACAGTATTTTAAGATCACAGGTCCATTACAATCAATACATACAACAACAACAACAAATATCCTTTCCCTAGCGCAGATTTAAAATTCTTTCTTTTAGAAATCTCTTTAATCCCATCAAACTCAGCAATTTGAAAAAAATAAGCTCAAGCTGGTTACCACCTTCAAGAGGGTAAGAAAATCACTTCTTTGCTAGCAAACAGTCTATCAGGATCACTCCTAGTTCTTCCATTGCACAAATAAAGGCAGTCATGTTGGGATCTGGCTGTTTGCAAAAGGATTTAGAAAGTGTCATGGATACAGTCTGAGAGGAGTTAATATCATCATCTTGAGAACATCAACCACACAATCTGACCTGTGAGATGTCTTCTCTGCCCTTATTCTGAGCAGAAAGTTCTTCCAATTGATCAAAGGATTCCTTATGAATCAGTGTAAATGACTCCCCAAGACTCTAAGAACATAAGAGTTAGCAATATCATTTAGCTTGAGCCAGTAATGATTTCCCAAAGGTCTAACAGCAGGTTTATGCCAGTTCCCCCAATAAAATGAAAATGACTTAAATGCATGCATTCAGTGTGCTAAGCACATAGGAACATCCTGGCTGGGCTATTTACGCATACACACACACAAAAAATCCAGTTTCTCAAAATGGATGCAGTTTTCCTTAAATGCATTTCTCTTTGTTATAACTTGTTCTACTATATGGTGTGCTACCCTGAAGAGGGGCCACCATTGCTAGGGCACAATTAATTAGTCGACTAAGAATTTTATTTTTTTAACTATAAAATCTCTTAAGTGGAAATTTCTATTTAAAACAGCAAAGCCCTTTTAGAGATTCTGACCAGTTTGCTCTCACGTGCCAAAAGGAAATGAACACACACATACACACAGAGTAGCGAAAATGGATGTAAATGCACCACCTGTGGAGGCTTCTCTCTCCACCCCTCCCCCTTCCTTAGCCCAGTGAATTTTGAAGCTTGCATCATCCTGGAGGAAACTGTAATTCAGATTCACTCTCTAGCTCAATGTTAAGTAGTCAACCTCACAGCTTGCCAGCAAGGAGTGGACTGCTTATTTTATCACTGAAACATATTATCTCACTCCCTATCTCAGCAAACGGTCTCTGCACAGGTCTAGACTAGAGAATCATCTACTCTGGTGGCTACAAAACATTGAAAACAAAAATTGAGCCGAACAATGTCTTTATAGAATGCAACTCTTGAAAAGTCTACGATGAATCTACATTTCCTCACATATGACTGATAACAAACAAAATATTTTTTAAAAAGTGATTTCAAAATCTGAGGATTATTGGAGATGGGTGGGAAGTGGTGTTGTTTAGCCACAAGGTCGTCTTGAACCGGAGCCTTTCAGTGGCGGTGGTCATCCTACATAGCAAGCAGGTCTGTGATGCAGTTTAGTACGTGGTAGTGTTTCTAAGTAGGGGAGGTAACAAAATCCCTTATTAGGCAGTATTTCCATGAGAGGGGCAAAGGCAAATCCCCCCTCCAAAATATTCATATTATGAACATATTATGAGCTATTTTGATTGTCAGCAGTGCATGTATATAACAAATATTTAAGACTTCTGTCGTAAATAATGGATGTTATTGTCTTACACAATATAATTTGGTATAACATTTGTAAAATGCCATCATTAGTGGTTTTAGGATTGTAAATCACCTCTTCAATGGCAGAGCTGACAAAACACATACACAATAGCCTCTAGGCACGCTTTGTAAGCATCTGTTAGAGTAATTTGCAGTTTTATTGGTGAATTCATAGTTCCCTGACATAACTCTTTATAAATAATGCTGGAGCAATTCTTGTGTGAAGCAAAGTCGCCTTTCTTATCAGGGCATTCTCTTTTCGACAGTGAATTCCAAATAATGGATTTGTCTTATCTTTTTTTTAAAAATTATGATTTCAAGTTCTGTAACTTTCCGAGTCACTTTTGTTATCAGGGTGAGTTTTGTAGACTTTTTTCCATAAATATTCAGTTAAATATCTAGCTAGTCATTTTTAACTAAGAAAAAACCCAAAATTTCAAATAAACATAGTCAAATAAAAACACAATCCCTCTTTTATAAGTTAACAGTAAGAAAAATTAAATGAGATAAATATTGGGCAACACTCACCATCAATAATTAATTATTAAAGGGATAGGCACAGATTCCATCCGCTGTAAAAATAATACCCAGCAAATGAAATTAACTTTCTTTGTCTCTCTTATCTTTATGCAGGCTTCTCTGTTTCCATTAAGGCTTTCAGGGGACTTTATTAGGGCTTTAAAGATTAAACAAGAAAGAGTCAGATTAATTTTTTTAAACGGAAGTGAGATTATGTCACTTCTCTGCTCAAAACATTCCAATGGTTCCTGGCATACTTGCAATAAAAGTCCAGGTCCTCGCTATTCACTATAAGGCACTGTAAACTACTCTCCCTTTCTGCTGTCACTTCCCCAAGCCAGGCTCCTCCTCACCTCTGGGCCTTGTAGTTACTGCTCTCTTACCCAGAAGACTCAGCCCCACACATCACCACATGATTTGCTCCCCTACTTGTCCAGGTATCCGCTTGAATTGCACTTTCCTAGGCAGAACTTTCTTTGACCACCCTACCTTAGACAGCCTCTTCCCAACCCATCTCCTTATATAATTATATGTTACATATAAATATATATTTTTTATGATGCTATAATATATATGCATATATATTATATATGCGCTGTATAATTATTTGTTTATTGTCTGCCTCTTTCCCTAGGGTGTAAATCCCATAAGGTCAGGGACTTTGTTTTGTTCACTGCTGTTCCCCAAGACCTAAAAAGTATCCGGCATATAATAGCTGCTCACTGAGTATTTGTTGAATGAATGAATAAGTGAACTTTCATTTCACCTGAGTGGTACATACACCTCACAACAGCTTCTCATACTGCTCATCAAATACTTAATGATACTCAGATCCTTTTATATTTAATCCTTATGTCATAACATTCACTATCGTCTGACAATGATGGAGAAGAATGAAAATAATCGAAGGGGAAAGTCAAGGAACCTGTCTGTGGCCACTGAGATCATTTTTCTAACTGACCTCTGTTAGGAAACTAAATAGATGCAACAGGAATGTGAATGCTCATTGTATTTTTTTTTTTTTTTGAGGATGATTAGCCCTGAGCTAACTGCTGCCAATCCTCCTCTTTTTGCTGAGGAAGACTGGCCCTGAGCTAACATCCATGCCCATCTTCCTCTACATTATATATGGGACGCCTACTACAGCATGGCTTTTGCCAAGCAGTGCCATGTCCGCACCTGGGATCTGAACTGGCCAACCCTGGGCTGCCGAGAAGTGGAACATGTGAACTTAACCGCTGCGCCACTGGGCCAGCCCCTCATTGTACTTCTTGATATAACTACTGAAAACATCCTCTATCGGCACTATTATTTTATTGACTAGACCTAAGTGAGTGATATTTATGAGACATATAGTGCAATGCGACAGTACAAGGGAGTGTTCCATTAAACACCATTTTGAACAACCAAGTTAAATAAGATGGTGCGCAGTTCTTCTCTAACAGCTGGTGCCCTAAGATAAATTAAATTCATTAATCTCCATTGTAAGGTTAAAAATAAGTAACCATCCTCAAACTTCAATCATTCCTCAAGTGAGCTTAGTAAGTACCCAAACTGAAATATGTATTTAAATGACTGTTGTCATATTTGTATTTCATATAAGATTTCACAGGTCTTTGTTAATAACTTACAGGATATGTAACTTAAAATTTTTTTTTTTAAAAAAGATTGGCCCTGAGCTAACATCTGTTGCCAATCTTCCTCTTCTGTTTTTTTTTTCTCCCCAAAGCCCCAGTACATAGTTGTCTATCCTATTAGCAGGTCATTGTAGTTCCTCTATGTGGGATGCCACCACAGCCTGGCTTGATGAGCTGTGTGTAGCTCCACGCCCAGGAGCTGAACCAGGGAACCTCGGGCCACCGAAGCGGAGCGTGCGAACTTAACCACTTGGCCATGGGGCCGGCCTCCAGTAACTTAAAATTTTTGAAAGGACTCTGCTAATATTCGTTCATTGTAACACAAGATGTTTAGAGGCCTTGGACAAAAGCCTAGCTTGTATGTGACCACAGTAATTATTACAGTATAACTCAAAGCATTGTGAATCTCATCTTTGTTCCTTAACACCTTACTCCCTCTAATAAAATGGATTCTTTTGATAAAAGTATTCCATGCTCATTATAGAAAACTAGAAGAACATAGACATGTGGGGAAAAAACCCTCACAACCACAGTTCCCATCATTACCCAAAGACAACTGCTATGAACATTTTGGTGAACTTTCATTTTATTCCTTTTTCATGTCCAAATGCTTTTAAAAAAAAAATTAATTACTATGAAAGGCATGTAATCCAAGGCAAGTCTTAGTATGACACCAGTGATGATATTTTTAAAATATCACATTTTCGAGTGATAAAAGTAACAGTTGGGAGATAGACCAGAGTGCTTTAAAAATTAACATTTTTCATAAAAATGAAAAACAATTTAGCCAAAAATAGTGTCAAAAATAACTTTCACATACTGAATGCATGCCTACATGTTAAAAGCATTTGCAAGAGTACGCATTTTTCTTTTCTAAGTAAAATTTTCCCCTGCTTTTCTTTTGGCAAGTACCTACACAGTACATACAAAATTAGTGAGCAAAAAAATAATTGGTATGAGTCATCTTGCCTTTAAGAGAAAATAGTTACCTAAAATCCACATAACCAATTAATTCCCGCCTCCATACTCTAGCAAAGACTGACAGAGTTTGGGCCCAATCTTTTTTTGTAAATCATTCTGTCTCTGGGCTCTCTGACTCCCCAGTTATTCTGTTTCCCAGGCCTCTTTGCCATTCCTATAATACAGCTGCCTTCCCTGATAGCCTCACCACAGCCTTTCCCGGGACCCACCCATTCATGAATCTTTCAACTGAATGTCCCTGAGCCTAATTCCATTCAAGTTAAAAGAGAAGCAACTGATCTGAGTGACTCATTCCTGGATACTTAAGGCGGGAAACTAGACTCTGCAGATGGATGAGTCATTTTGACTGGAAAGCGCTGGATGGGAAAAAGGTACCCAAGGGCGCATGTAACAGAGGATGGGGAAATTGTGAAGGCAGCAGGTGCCAACAAACACAAGACATTAAAGCAGGATTCCTAAGTCTGAAGTACTCTGATATCTTAAGATGGGTTCTACTTTCCAAATATCCCTTACAAGTTTTTTTCCCAACATTTTCATCTCTTTCAGCTGAAAATATCTCCATTCACTTTTTTTTTTTATTAATGTTATGATAGATTACAACCTTGTGAGATTTCAGTTGTACATTTTTGTTAGTCATGTTGTGGGTACACCAGTTCCCCCTTTGTGCCCTCCCCCCACCCCCCCTTTTCCCTGGTAACCACCGACCAGATCTCCTTGTCAATATGTTAACTTCCACCTATGAGTGGAGTCATATAGAGTTCGTCTTTCTCTGACTGGCTTATTTCGCTTAACATAATACCCTCGATCTCCATTCACTTTTGTCGCTTTTAGGACTACCATTCTTTCTGAGGTCACATTTACATGTGGTTCTGCTGAAGCTGATCTCCTTGTCCAAAGCTCCAGGCATATGCTCATGATAGAAACTTCCAGAGGGATCTGGTGTCAAGCATTCAGTACCAGAATATCTAAGACAGTTTCTTCTTTGTTCAAAATGAAAGGAGCTCATTGATGTTTCCTGATTATAAAAATAATATATGCTTATTGTAGAAATGGAAATCCATAAAATATAAGTAAAAATCACTTGAAATCCTAACTAAACTGAGATAACAGTTAACCTTTCTACATCTATCCTTCTTGATTTTTTTCTTGTATGCATCCTTTTTTCACAAACCATGGGGTTATACTATTCATGCGGATTTGTAACCCGCTTTATATTCTCATGAACTATATGAAAAACTCATATAACTCTGGCTTCTAGCTGGGGGAGCTCATTGAAGGACTACGGCTTAGAATCATTGCCTCACCTATATTTTTAGTAGGTCACTTAATTTACAGATGATTCATTAAAGCTCCAGGTCATCATATGTGTAAACGACAGATTCAGAAAAACAAAAAAAAGTGATTTGGACACATAGGTCCCCCGCTTTACTTTTTTAACTTTGAAAATTTACAAAAGTGTTAATGCAAATTAATGATAAAAAATAGAACAAAGCATATAAACTGAAAAATAAAAGAACACCTCTCACTTTCTCTCTTCTCTCAATCCCAATCCTTTACACTCAGTGGTAGTCACTGTAAACCTTTTATCTGCTGAGAAATCATCCATGTATATATAAGCATATTATGTGCACATAAAATGTATCACCTCTTTTTTTTTTAACATAAATAGAATCATGTCACACATGTTGTCTGCAGCCAGTTTTTTGTTTTTGTTTTTGAAATCTGACATATCTTGGACATCTTTTCAAATAATTCCTACAGATCTCCTTCACTCTTTTTTAATGGCTGTGGAGTTTTCCATCGAATGCCCCATGGTTCATTTCACCAGCTCCCTGTCCACAGACATTTTGTTGGTTTTTAGATCTTTATGCTGCAAAGCTCATCTTTATCCAGATACCTTAGTGTTACTTGCTCAAGTCTATTTGTAGATTAAATTCTAGAATGAGACATCAGGTTCTAAACTCACAAAATAACATGGAGCATTGTATTTCTCTTTAACTTAGAGAACTTGTTTCTTATTTATGTGTTTAATAGAGTATTTAAGTGTTGCCTCATGCAAGCCCCATAATGGCTCAGCATAGAAAAAGGAAAGGAAGAGACTGGAATGAGATAGAACGCAAAAGCATTTCAGAGCATAGGTGGCTGAGGGCAGAAATGGCTGTGTATGTGTGGTAATCTCCAACTCCAATAGGGCCATCTCTGTTGTTTCTTGTAGAGGTGAGGAGAAAGATGTAAGACTAGGGGAGTGTGTAGTCTGACAGCTGTAGAAAATGCTCTCTCTCTTCATGTGTAAGAAACAAGAGAGGAAGTGTCAGAAGATTTGTGGGACATGTTTCCCAAGCAAGAAGAAGAAGCCTTGTACAATTTTTTAATGATCTGAAAGGAAAAATGATATTTCCAGTTCATGGGCTGCCCAAATTCCAGAGATTCAGGCCTGAATTCAAATCTATCTCACACAAAGTTTCCAAATAGTATTTATGTGAACTCTTGCCCCATTTGGATCAAAATATAACACTGTCCCTCAATAAAATAATTTACATTAAAGGAGAAGCTCATTTGATAAAGCAGTTGGCTCACAGATGGGAAAAAAATTCTGTTTGAAATAACTCCAAGATTTTTAACATAAGACTAATGACATAGGGAATTTTATGCCTGGGAAGTTTATTATTACATGTGAAAGTCAGTATTGGGTTTTCACATTAATTCAAATACTGGACTTTTACATCAAACTATCAAACCTTGTACTTCCACCTTCCACCCTCTGCACTCAGAAATGCTGCCCTAGAGTTTCTTTGGTGGTTGGCTGTTAGATTCTATATCTAAGGTGAAAAAAATGAACACAACAGCCCCGAAATCTTTCTCCTGTCAAGCTAAACTATTTAATTCTAAAAAGGAAGTTATGTCATGGTACTGTGCCACTCACATTAGATAGAAAGGGAAACTCTATTTGGAGAGGGCTTTATTGCCAACTTTATATTTATAAAGGGATCCATTTTAACCTGCAGTCAAAACCAGGTCTGTGTTACAATCAAAGTGTTATCAGATCTCTCTTTAGAACATTTAACACTAGTTCTACAAACAACCTAGCTTTTCAACAATATACTTTCATCCAAGATTTGTTGAGCGGCTACATTAGGTGCTAGTTTCTGGATGGAGGAATGATCAACAAGGCAGTTTATGCCCACCAAGGAGCTTACAGCTAAAGGAGAAGGCTGATGAGTAAACAGGCAATTCTAACTATCCAAGGACATCGAAGAAAGCAGCACCTAATCCAGTTTTGGAGGGGCAGGGAATGGTTTCCAGAGAAAGCAGAAACTACGTACAAAAAAAAAAGGTAGCTTATTGGGAGAGAGTACATGTGCAAGCAGTCCAAGTTAAGAGTTTATCCTGAGGGCCATGGGAAGCCACTGGGGAGAGAGTGACATGATGAGATCTGCCTTCTAGAAAGATTAGTCTGGCTGCAGGATGGAGAGAAGGGATGGGAGAGGGTGACACTGGAGACAGCGAGACCAGCCAGAAGCCACTGTTGTAATCCAGAGGACTAATGATGGAGACCTGAATAAAGTTATTGGCAGTTGGTACTGAAGGAAAAGAATGCATTTAGGAGAGAACTAGAGAAAGAATCAATGTAGGAGAGGACATGGTAACAGAAGGGAGGTGGAGGTAACAATGAAAGACAATGGAGCGATTACTGTCGTTCCCGCCCCCGGCTCCCCAATCGTCACCTTGCCTTTACTTTTTCAATGCCTTCCTTCCCACTGGGACCCTTGTGTATTATTTGCCAAGGGCCTCCTCTAGTCGCTGAAGCCTGCTTTGCCCACCTGTGCGGTCCACCAAAGTGTTGGGGAATTGATTCTCCTGGGAGCAGCTTTAACGGATGACTGACTGCACAAATATCCCAGCTCTCTCACCCCTTGGGTAGGAAACTGAGGTGTGTGTCCTCCGTTGCTTCCCAGAGTTCCCCAGTGAAATGAATCTCTGGTTGCCCGCAATAGATAAGCTGTCTGATAACGTACCCGTTATTGGCTGCCTTCCTCTCCCTGGCTCGCTTCCCCATTCCTCCACAAGTGTTTCCAGGTCTCATTTCCTAAAAAACTACTTGCACTCAAATCTTTGTCTCAGGATGTGCTTCATGAGGGAACCCAAACAAATGGTGTCCAGCCTTATGGTTTGTGACATGGTGGCTGATGATGATCATGCTATCCACAAAGATAGAAAAAACAGGATAGAGTGGAGAGTTTTAATCAATCAATCAACCAATTAATCTTGCAGGGGAGGTATGGGGACAGCGGGAGGCAGGGGAAATAATACGTTTACTTTGGGACCTGTTGAATTTGAAAAAGCTTGAGGGGCCTCTCTGTGGGGTGCCTCAACAGAACTCCAGGGATGGTGCGGTAAACCTAACAGCATTAAGCAAATGCAGACTGCCCATATTTTTGTGCGTCTAGTTAATGTCTTTTTTTTCTGGATGGTAAATTGAGAACCAAAATGCTAACCACCTTGCTTGAGGAAACACACTGCATAAGGGAGAACAGCAAAAAAAAAAAAAAAAAAAAAAATGAAGCCCCTGACTATTATTCCAATAACTACATCAAGAAAGGGCTCTGGTGTGAGGTGGGGGTCTCTTTCTTACCATGGAGAGGCACCTGTTTGGCCTACATATGGGAATACAGAATGGGTTTGTTTGAATGAAAATAGATGGTCTAGTCTGCGAGTGGAATGACTTTTCTTTTTTTTTCTACCCTGGTTACCGGAGGGCAGTTGCTGCCCTGAAAAGGCATCAACACAAAGAAGAAATTGCATGAAATGAGAATATGTATTTTTGATAGCAAAGGAATGGAAGAACATATTGTATATACAGAAAAGGCCTGGTAGATTGAATTAGCTAGTCCCAAACTGAAGCCAGGGTCACTACATTGCAATTTTCAAACAACTACTCTCCATCATCCATTACACATACTCAAGAATCTGGCCTTTTACAGCACTATTCATTCTCCAGGCACCTCAACAGTCTTTGCAAAAGTAAAAACCCCACCACAGGCACTGCGGAGGCCTTATAAACGGCGTGTGGAAAATTTTATGTGAGCACAAACACATCTACTCGGCCCACAGAAAGACACCAGGCCAGGACCGAGGTGGCCACAGCCCCAGAGGGTGACCTGCACCTGAGAACCAAAGTCCTCGAACTGGGTTTTTAAAAGGGCTTTTGGATGCTACCATTTCCCACACAACACAGACGTGAAAGTGTTGAAGGTTATCTTCACCATCAAGTGACTCAACCCCTGTGCCATCTGGGTGGAGATAACGGCATTTGGCCAAACAATGACAGGTTTTTTTCTCTATTTTTCTGGGTTTCCATAGATAGCCCAGGTGAGGCCTCTAAAGTGGATATAAATTTCCCCCTTTTGTATAAAAAAAAAGTGTGCCTGTGCCTCAGGGTGCGCACCCCACACTGTTGGTCTGCTGAGACCTGGTTAGTTACATTTTTGACGAGGGCTAACTTGCACACAGAGCTGACAGGGCTTCATGCAAGCCCTTTCTCTTTACTGAAGTTTTTAGTGGAATTCACCTACCTCTGACTAAAACCAAACGAGGCTGACGAGGGACAGGTGGGAAGAGTTGTGAGCACATCATTTTTAGCCTCAAATAACATTATCTGGACCAGGAAAATCTGTAACAATGAAAAGTTCTCCCTCTAGTAAATGGCCCCAATGGCTAGAGCTCATCTATTGCATGTACATCAAAAAGATACTAGAAGCAGTGCAGTATAGTTTCCCAATACGAAACACAAGAGGAATCAGATATATCAACCTACGTGCCATACAGTTCAGAGAAATAAGTTTGTGCTACAAATGGAAATGTTGCTGCAAACTACAAGTTGTGTAACTGAAAGACTGCTGTCATCATCATCACTGTCAGAGTCTCTGGAATCCACGTGCACTTGTATAGATGGCCTGGAGGTGACCACTTGGCATCTAACCCACTTATTTGTGAATAAGCCAATTAGCCCTAACAAAAGCAGAAATACTGTCTTAAGTACACAGCTTGGTGGATTTTCACAAGATTATATTTGTATGTAATCAGCAGCCAGTTAAAGAAATGGAACATTCCAGCTTCCCAGAAGCCTTTCCGGTGCCTCCTTCCCAGTCAATACGGAACTCAATACTGTGTCTTTCAAGAATTACATATGGTGACTTGTCCCTTCCCCAACTCTTAGTGGAGATGGTAGAATTTCAGCTCCTAGACCAGACTCTGATTTTCCCCTGCACCAGTATACAGTTTTGGCCCTCAAAAAATAAAGGAACCTTGGCTGGAGTTACAGTACTGTTATAGACGGTAGTTTTTGAAAAAGAGGGGATGTGGAAGAAGCTTAGAGGTCTTCTATTCTCTCTTCTGGAAACATGGCTAGGACTAAACCTGGATTCTCCTGATTCCCGGTCTAGAGCGTTTTCTTCTGCACTGCTAACTGCAGCGTGACACGTTTTATTTAACCAGGAGGTTTTTACACAGGTTCAAGAAACGATTTCTATGGCCCAGATGATCCATGAAAGATTAGTGGAAAGAAACACAACTGCTTCTATAACTCTCTTAACTGAGAGAGAGGTTCTGAATGAGCATGATTCCCAGATATCAAGTATTAAAGGAAGAAAGAAAAGACGGAAATGGAAGAGGAGAAGAAAAAATCAGAATTATATTAATAAACACTACATTCTTATCTCATAAATTCTGTGAAATATCTTACTTAAAGGACGACTTTTTATTCCTAACTAAAAGGCGGCAATCCATCAGTGGATACCTCAAATGCCTGCTGTGGGGGCGTGTGGGCAAGCACTGGGGATGTGCTCCTTTTGCTCACTGCCAGTGACGCGCCATCTGACTTAGTTGGCAGCAGGACAGGGTAGAACGAGAGAAAAGGTACTATGCAGTTCTGGAATTCCTATGCTGTCACTTGCCAACCGTATGACTCCGAACAAGTTATTAAATCTCTCTACAAAAGGTATAAACTTCCCGTTACAAGATAAGTAAGCTCTGGGGATGTCAGGGACAGCACGGTGAGTACAGTTAACAATACTGTATTGTATATTTGAAAGTTGCTAAGACAGCACATCTTAAAAGTTCTCAACACAAGAAAAAAAATTGGTAATATGTGAGGCAATGGATGTTAACTAAACTTATGTGGAAATCATTTCCCAATATATACATATATCAAACCATTATGTTGTATACCTAAAACGAATACAGTGTTATATGTCAATTACATCTCAATAAAACTCAAAAAAAGTTATTAAATCTCTCTGAACTTCCATTTAGTCACTTGTAAGTTCAGCATAACTCTTATGGCTCAATGAGTTGTTTTCAGAATTCAGTGAGATGACATAGATCTTGTGCCTGACAATTTAGTAGGTCCTTGATAACTGTTAGCTTCCTTCTCTGTACAGAACAAATTCGTTTAATCAAAAAGGGGCTTAAGCTACAAAATGATACACACCAACACCACCTAATGTTCTAATGTTTGTCTGTGACTCAGTCTGAATTGAAAAAGAATCTGCTTGTTTGAAAAAGGACTGAAGAAAACACTTTGCTGTAATCCAGGACAGCTTTGCATGTCTTTCTCTCTCGAGGTATGAGTTGGGAAGTCCTCACATAAAAGAAGGTGACATGCACATCTTTTATGCCAACCGTCTGGAAAGAGGTCATTCATATCTGGCTAGGAGCGTGGCAGGCTGAGAGTTAGTTGCGGGTGGCACTCTAATGCAAGGCAACATTTATTTAGATTTCAGAAAAGTATATGACATGGCACCACTTGTATTAGATTGATGAGCAGAACAGAGAGAGGAAAATGGATCAAGAATTGGCCCGGGGACAAGAGAGACCCTTCCAAACCATCCTTTTTATTCAATGTCAGATCCTGATTGGGATATCAAATCCTGAACTAAATTTTCCCCAGGTTATTTGCTTCTCGTTTGTATGTTATAAGCAACAACAATAACAAGAGCAGTTTTTTTTTAAGGGAAGTTAGCAAATAATGAGGGTAAAGATTTACAAATTAATTGCTGATATGTTTTACACTGTCTAACCCTAAGATCCATGTGAAATAACAAACAGAAGCATCGGCGACTCCACACTGTGAAAGAATTTCATGGAGACTCATATTTTCCTTCACACCTATTCTGGTTGTGTTTTCATTTTTTGGCTTAATACAGAGCAAACACACTGTGAACTTCGAAATCATAATAAAACAGAATTGAAACGCCACATTGTTTAAAAGCAGTGCTGAGATATAAATTCTTCTCTTAACAGCCTTTGCTTGTGGAAAGATGATGGAAACACACAAACAGCTGCAGGTACAACAGTAATGGGTCCACTCTTCACACAGAACCGCCCTTCAAGCCCTGACTCCAGAATCTTTCTACTATTAACGTAAATCTTTTACAAAGGGAGACAAGTATAAATTAGACACAGTACATTAAATTATACACAGTCTGTAATTTCTATCTCCCTCATAATAGGAAAGCTCTTTTATTTCTTTCGTAAAATCCCCACCAGCAACATCACCACCCAGGGTGCCCTCAGTAATCAATTCACGACTTTAAGGATATTCTGTCCTCGCACCCCTCCAGCAGAAGGTGACAGCAGCTTTTAACTCATCATTTTATTAAGGATTCCTGGTGTTACCTCTGTCTAAGACATTCACAGCAAGTAAAAATGTTAGGTCTTGGCTCATGAGCATTCTCTGGTTCTCAGGAAAGTCAGTCTAGAAATAGTGGCAACACTCGAGGCCAGGACACTGCGAAGCTCTGTGTTTATTCTGTTTCTCTGGGACGGTGGCAGCTGTGTGTCTCAGAAACCATCTGCCGAAGGCAAATGCCTAGTTAACTGTGCTATTCTCGATTTCTTCACAGTCCACAGTCCTGCCCACCTCTCCTCACTCTGCTATCCCCCACACGGCTTGCTTCGTTTTCCACAAGCCTGAAACACAATCGTGGCACACTGGATGGATCCCTTTGGCCTGGGGCTCTCAGGCCTTTAACGATGTTCTCATACCCCGCACCTGCCCTGCCTCCTGGTCCTACTCTACATGAGTTTGGAAAAGAATTTCACTCCACCGACAGAAGGATATAAATATATAACCAACATACAGTGTTGAATTAATGCAATGGGTTTCAGCATTTGCAAGGGATTTCTTAGACTGGAACTAGGCACATTAGACCTCATTGATTATGGTCTCTACTAACTGGGAATCTGAGATAATTCTCCAGGCTGACATTTATCTTTGCATTATCTATGGAAGGAAGAAGTTTGCTAAGTGCACAAAGAATAGAAATAATATTTTAATGGTACCGTTTAAACTACCCAAGAGAAGATTTCTAAGGACTCTGAAGCTTTTATTTATATACTAACAACAAATTATTTTTCTGCCTAGTCACTAAAGCCAGCTGTCTCCTTCCTGGCTTCCTCATTCCTGCACAGCCACTATCATTCCCTAATTCAATCTGCTTAGAGCAAAGCTAACCAGTCTCCCAAACCAGTCAAACAGCCCTTTGTCTGCCTCTCCTATCCTCCTCCTCCTCTTCTCTCTAAGCCGGGCCCTCATTAATAACGCTGTCCCAGTGCTAGAGCATCCCCTTTGGGCTCCTCCTCCTTGCCACATGTTCTCCAAGGATTCAGCAATCTGCTGCTCACTGGGGTCTTCTGGAATTTTTCGTAAGAATCCATGACTCTTTCACCTCAGAACCTTAAGATCCTCAACTGTAGCTTCAATTTCTTTGTACCCAGCACTGCATTTAGCAGAGTACTGGAACACATGTAGGTCCACAATATCTACTGGAGACCCCTGGGCCCTGAGGCATTTTAGGATTCATACTTTTTCTCCTTTCAGTATAAGACAGTGCATAAGACATATTTTATGTAACACTCCAATGGGCCTTCATAATTAAGTACACTGATATTTCTGCAACTTAAAAATGTATGAATTTCACCCTTGGTGTGATACATAAAGACTATAAACAGCCTCCCATTAGGTTTTGCCACTAAGTAACTTATTCAAAAAATTGTGGTTGGTCAAAGCTTTTCAGATTTCGGAATTGTGGGTAAGGGACTGGGGCGCTCCAGTAGGTATATGATGGCCAGGCACCACTGTCTAGAATTGAAAGAAATGTTTTCTTAAAAAGTCTCCATACTGCAATCTTCCGTTAATTCAGATGGCTCTTCTCCACAAGTACTCCAAATTATTGAGGTTTTCTTTACAAATCATGTCTTCAGGTTATGAGAACTTTGTGATCACAGGTGGTCCTTATCATTTTTAATTTTTCTAATTTTAACTTCATTTCTAAAGCATTCTCACCGTGCTTATTTTTTAAAAAGTCCATTTTTTGTTGTCTATTTTAGCAAACTGTAAATATAGCCATTTTGCTTATCCTCTGCCTAAAGAGAGGCTTTTGGAAGCACGGAGTTTGATTCTCCCTCGGAATGCTGGATTGACATTTTAAAAATCCCAGTTATGCTGACTTCTCCTGAAACAAGAGTTAACTTTTTACGTGTGATTTTATCTAATTTGTAATATAAGCCTATCAAGCAAAACACAGAAACTCCCCTACACAGTTAAACATCTACTGATACCACTCTTTGCGGTCGAGTTGTAACTCGACTAATAAACCCTTCCTAAAATATAGCCAAGCCAAACATTAAGCCAGCAAAGCAGGGTTTGTATATACATCACGGGATGCTGGCTGGCTGGGTCACAGCACCCAGACAGGCAATTCCTAGGCAGTTATTTTGACATTAGAAAGTCACAATCCATCAACTTAACAGCAGGGCGATAATTTGGGGACTAGGGAGATGGCTATTCAAAATGACACCGTGGGAAGTACACGGTAGTTCAAATAGCCCCTGTTTGAGAATGAAGACATCAACGAAGCAGATTTTCTTTCTACCTCTAGAACCAAGTATTATGGAACATGTTTTTGTGTAAGCACATTCTTTGTGGTGTTTGAATAGGAAAGGCCTGCAAAGCTAAAAAGCAGGCAGGTGCCCAGACGATTTGGAGATGAGAAGAAATGGATCTGCCATCACAAGACTAAAGAATGACAGAGTTGCCTTTTCTCCACTGTTTCCCAAACCACTTCCAATGCCCTGTGATACCTCAAGCCAGTATTTCCCAAGCTGCCACTTGGCTCTTCCTGCATTGCAAAACACTCAGAACTCCAGCCATCTGGGAAACCAGCCTCCTCAGGTGTGGGGTGGACACTTGGACTTCATTCTTGCAGGGGTTCCCGGCCAACAACCTTGCTGTGAGTCCTTCCCGCACACGCAAAGCCTTGGTGTCCCACCGCTCCCCTGGACAAATAAATGGGTGTGGATGCCACCAAGAGCTTCTGAAATTCTTTCAATGGCTGGGAACAAAGGTAACAACAGCAGGAAGTTTCCCAGCTGCTGGATTACTGTCGGGGGTGGCGTTGGGGGCAGGTAGGAATTATGGGCTACTGTGCAGTGGTTCTCAAATGTTCTCCTTTCATAGTAACTCTGAAAACACACACACAAGCCCTGAAGGATGGCCATGTTGCCGATAAGAGGACAACAAGCACATCTTTCCTTTTACTCCGGAAAGAAGAAAAGAAAAAGGAAGAATGGAGAAGAAATTATGTTTTGATGTTGAGATGGCAAAAAGGAGCCTTAGATGGATATATGCAGGTACCGTGACTAAGAAGAGAGGCGAAATCTGAGTGGCAAGATTGTCTTAACGACCTGTGTTGCTTCCATGGAAACCAAAGTGGTCTCTGCGGGGGCCCACACCCCACTGGGGTCACGGCCTTCCCTGTTGGAGATCAGTGTCCCTGCCAGTGCCCTCCTATGTCTTCTTGGCTGCCTGCCTGAAATACTGACAATGTGTAAAGCAAATCATTTTCAGGTCATACTTCACTATTTTGAAGAAAAAGAAATTCACTCCACGAATGAAACATCAGCGGGGAAAGAACAATAAGGTCCAAAAGCAAAGAGGAAGAGTTTTATTAACTGTTGCATTTTATTTTAATATACTTTGTGGCTGTTTAAATTGAGTTTCTCCCTCTTTTTAAAAATCCAGCTTCATATGAATAACTTCAACATACAAGCTGAAAGAATCTGAAAATTCACACATTTCAGAAAAGTAATTTGTAAGCAATCAATAGCAGCAGCAAAGTCAACACCATTTCCATACCTGGTGCTGATATTCTTCCGTGAAGCACAGATTCACCAGGCAGCACATCTTTTGAATTGGAGGTGAATGGTGATTGTCTAAATGTATCTTCTGAAAAGAAAGGGCTGGGGGTGGGAGAGGAGGAGTGAAGTTTAGTAAATTAAAGTTATTTGAGATACCCAGAGCATCTGGCCCCAAATATATATATACACACACACACACAAGTGCTGGATAAGGATTTTTTTTTTTAAATAGTGTTTAGAGAATATAAGAAGATTATGCTTAAAATGGAGAGAGAGAAAATATATTACATCAGACAAGTGCCATCTGTACATTCTGCCTATTGGTTTTATATTTAAGGTGAATATACGAAACTTCATCTCTGAAATATTGTTAAACCACAGTCGGGACAGCTGAACAGTACATTTTACTCTTGCACTGTATGTTCTGCGAGGGAGTTGTGCCCAAATGAAGATCAACCGCCTGGGTCAGAACCAGAAAGGCCTGATTGAGATTCTTCCCAGGGGGGTGATAGGTCTGCCCTGGCTCACCCACGTGCTGTCACCTGACCCCTCAGGGACCAACACACCTCAGAAGGGTGGCCAGCTGGAGTCAGGGGCCATTGTGCTGAAGGAGATAAGTCACTGGTCCCCACAGAAACCGAGACTGCATCCTAGAATTGTCTTGGTTCGGAAGGAGTTAAAGTCAGCTAATGGGGCAGCCAGAAAGGACCCCGGAGTGGGGCACCTTCACTCTCCAGGAAACGCAAGCGATTCTAAGCTCCCCTTAGTGACTCAGCTAGAACTAGAACCAGACACCAGACACCCAGCCAGGGTTTTCCCCTAATACCACAGCCACAGTGAACACCAAGGCTGTGGATGCTTTGAATCAGAGGATTTTAAACCAATCACAGCATCCATCTTGCATGCCGCCAAATTGCAAATCAGAATTGCAATCACAAGTGCAAATCCTGGAGGGTACACCAGAATCCATCTGGGAGAACAGAAAGCCCTATTTATCTACAACACAGAAGATTTAACGGAGGGAATTGGGCACATAGGTGGTGGAAGGTTCATGGGGGCAGTAATGCAGCCCAGAGACAGGAAGAGCAGGAGGCCACCTGCACCATGATGCTGGACGGACAAAAGGCGGAGGTAAATGGAGCCCAGGGGCTGGGGCCACCTGGTGGGAGATGGAGCCATGGAGGAGATGCAACTGCTGCAGGAGACAGAGAGAGAGGGGGACAAATACCTCAGCTCATCCTTAAGCCCCACCCTCATCTCCCACCAGGGCCTCTGATTGGCCAAACCCTCCCAGAAGCCAGAGAAACACAGCCTGTAGGGGTCAGGGCTGCTGCTGCACCACCACTCCTCACCCAAAACCACAAATCAGGAGAAGGAATAGATCTGAGGGCACACAAGGCTAGGACTGCATGACGGGTGTTGCTTTTCTAAACATGCCACATGGCCATGGTGACTATTATTAAATACTACATTTCCTTTTTAACGTTTAATAATAGTAACCATAAAATGGTTAAATGATAAATATGGAACACATATTTTTAAAAAGTAAACCATACATTAATAAACAATATAGTTTTACATGACTGTTAGGCTAGATTTAATGGAATTTTGTATGGCATGCTTTTTAGTTATATCTTAAACAGAAAACTATTTGAATAGGCTTAAAAAGTAAACCAGCTATAGGCTAGTAGGTGATGGGGAGTGCGGAGACATGGTTTTATGCCAAACACCTCATAACCTGCAACTGATACAGAATATTTGAAAGGATAGGCAACACAGCACGGTGGCTAAGAGCATGTGCTTGAGGGCAGGCAGTTCTGGGTTCAAATTCCAGCTCCACCACTTACGGCTGTGTGGTCTTGCACATATTATTTAACTTCTCTGAGTTAAATAATTTAAATAATTTAAATAAATTTAAATAATTTAAATTCTTCTAATTTCTTGTCTATAAAATGGGATGCTACCAGCATTCACACCTCAGAGAGGAGCTGTGAGAACTGAATAAGAGAGCCCACGGAATATGCTTTTCATAGGGCCTGGTAAACAGTAAGTGCTCCATAAATGTGAACTATTTTTTATTTGTCTCTCTGTCTAGCCCAAAGGGAAGCATAAATTAATCAACTTTTCCTCACAAGTTGACAGAAAGTATACTAGTTCCTTGTATAAAATGAATTTGAAAAAAAGGGTGCTCTGATTTTGAAGGGTTGGCTGACAGGTGGGGTGATCAGGTGAACTTCCGGCTCTTCCATAAAGAAAACTGTCTAGAATCAAAAAACTCTGAGGGGGGTAGAGACCCTGAAGGGCTGTTGGTCAAACCCAGAGTGTCAGATTTCTGTTCCCATCTCATTAACTCTGAAACTTCTATACGAGGTGACATTGACATCCGCGTGCATGAGTGGACGGTTCACATGGGAAACACCATGGGGTGGCCCTTGGGCACAGGGTAAAGGTCAGGCAATGGGCCTGCGTGTTACTTGACTCTATAGAAATTCCCTTGAAATCCGAGAGCTTGGGGGAACCCATGGAACTGTTCGGTGTGAAATGTGGAGACCCCCCTTTGAGGACACTGAGAGTCCCAAGAGGGCCCCCTGAAAAGGTTTCTAGAAATATCACCCTTCTTGCCACAGAGAAACATGTGCAGTTTCCCTCAGTTTTACAGTCACCGTTTAGTGAGTCCCCATGTGCCAGGCACTGGGAACACAACGGTCAGCAGCACTGGCTACGGCTGCCAATCTCAGGGAGCGCAAAGACCTGTGAGGGTACGTGAACGGGACTAATGCTGTGGAAGAGAGGGCACGCAGCGGCGTCAACAGCGGGGTCTGACCTAGTCAGGTAGGGCTTTTCTGCAGAAGCCACAACTGAGCTAAGACCTGAATGGAGAGTAGGGTGGTTAGGGTTCCAAGGGGCTGGGGAAAGTGTCCACCCGACACAGAGAGAACATAACCAATCTGCGGAGCTGGCAGGGGCCCATTGTAGCGGGAGAGCAGGCTGGAGCAGTGGGTGGGTACGCCGCTTGCAAGGATCATGGTTTTACTTTTTTTAAAGATTGGCACATGAGCTAACATCTGTTGCCAATCTTTTTTTCCCCTTCCTTCTTCTCCCCAAAGCCCCCCAGTACATAGTTGTACATTCTAGTTGTAGGTCCTTCTGGCTGTGCTATGTGGGATGCCGCCTCAGCATGGCCTGATCAGCGGTGCCATGTCCGTGCCCAGGAACTCAGCGGGCAAAACTCCGGGCCGCGGAAGCGGAGCATGTGAACTTGACCACTGGGCCACGGGGAGTGTGGTTTTGTCCTAACAGTAGTGGGAAGCCCTGCATTGTTTTAAGTAAGAGGGGGGACAGAATAGGATTTCCCTTTCGGGAACCTCGGCCTTAGGGGCTTGCAGAAGACAAGGCAGGTGGCCAGAGCAGCAGTCCATATGGGACATGGTGAGGCTGGTGGCCAATGTTTCAAACCAGCAGTGACACATGCAGATTGAAAAATAGCTTAAAAACAGGGCAGGTAAAGATCACAGGTACATTTAAAACTAACCCTAAGGTTTCCAGGCGAACCAGGCAGAGGCTGCCATGTTCCATGCTGGAAATAGCCTTCTCGGTTTGCTAAGTGGAAACGGGCTAGCTCTGCATTGTCACATGCTCTCTTCAGCAGCAGAGATTTCTACTGATGTGAGGAGCGAAGCCCTATTATCACCAAGCCGCTCAGAAGAAATTGAGTTGAATGGGAGACAATCACTGAAGGAAACAACATTCCAAATAATTTTCTACCCTGGATGCCAGCTTTATCCTGAATAGAAAGGAATAGATTTCTTCTGAAGGACCCGAGAATTAGAAGGGAGTCACGTTGTATACTAAAAATGCACAGAAGGACCAGCAATGTCATGGGGCAAAGAATGAATGGAGAAATTCTCACAAGTCAAGGCAGCTTAAACCTAGTATAAGGTCTTACCCATAAGAAGATATTAGGTTAACAGAGCATCAGTCTCAGGCCAAATGCACTGATGCTCTGCTCTGCATTTGTATCCACTCACAGCGGGAGGTGGGGAGTGACATGCTTTAGCCCAGAGTTTGGAATGAGAAGGATCTGAGTCTGAATTCCATATTCGCCACTTAACAGTCAAGTGACCTTAGTCAGGTCAACAACCTCTCTTGCCTTAGTTTCATCATCGTAAAAGAGGTTTAAAAGTCCCATCTTTATGGGGTGCCGCAAGGGTTGAATAAGATACTTCATGTTAAAGTTTAAGTACCTGCTCAATAAAAAATAGCAACAAACACATATATTGCTTACTAAGTATCTGGTACTGCTGTGAAGTGCTTTGTGTGCATTAGCATCACTTCATTCTCACAAGGACCCTGTGGGGTGGCTACCATTATTATTATCCGTATTTTACAGATGAGGAGACTCAGGCATATATAAGTTATGTAATTGTCCCTTCCCATGAACTGAGCCAGGATTTGAATCCAGGCAGGCTGGCATCTCAGTCTGCACTCTTACTGTTAAGCTACCGTGCCTTTTGTGTGGTCTCTTAACATTGAAGCAACTCATGGACAATCCAGAACCATAGATCCTTCTTGGAATGGACAGAGCGAAAAGGAAGAGATAGAGGAAGGAGGGATGAAGGGGAGGTGGGAGCAGCCATTTCAGTGCTCAGGATCCTAGGTACCTGAAGGAGGACTTTTTCAACTGAAAAATAGAGAAAGTGATTTTAGTCTTTACTTCTCTCTAGAAGTTAAGATGTGTCCCAATTTTTTAAACTTCTGCAACCCAGGAGCCTAGTCAATTTACATCGTAAACATTCGCCACTGCCTGTGCCCAATGCCTCTGAGGGCAAGCTCATCTCTGTTATTAAGCCTAAATGAAGAGGGGAAGGTAATGAGGTCATTGGGTGTTTGTAAACCTCCACTTCAACCCAGATATGAAGTTCATGGTAGCACTATGGCTACACAGACATCTGTATATTAATCTTCTGGCCACCTAAATTGCATTCATGTTTTAGGAAGAGGAGAAGGAGGGAAAACCAAACTCGGAGCATGTCCTATACAGCATGTGCTTGTTTAATGGGATTAGATCTCCAATAACGTGGGTCATCTTTAACTCTCCGCTCATGTTCTGAGGACAGAAGACACTGTACTTGTAACTTAGCACTGAGCAATGTAATGTCTAGAATGCTGAGATATTTCTCAAGCTCCTTTTCTTCTCCTGTGCCTGAGCGTGTTTGTGAAGTGCAGAAGCCCATCTGCTCTCAGCGATGCCCAGCTTTGCACTGGACAAAGCTGGCACCTCATTCATGCTGCGGGAACTGCCAGGGGTGGGAGAGGGCGGCAGAGAGGGACGTGCCAGGAGATGGCCGACGCAACATGAACCGGGTCTGCATCTTCCCAGGAAGGAAAATAATAAATGAAATGCAGACTTTACAATGTATGTGACTCTGGGGCACGTTTGTACCGTCCTTCATCTGGTAACTTAGACAGTTACGAATTCTTCTAGAAGAGGAGCCAGTTTGGGAGTATTGCATGGCTCTCACTTCCTGACTCCCTAGCTGCCTGAACTTCAGTCATTTCACTCTGAAAAAGCCCCTCTAACAGAAAGTGAGCTAAAGAAGTAGAAAAATGCAAAAATGGTCAAAAAACCGATTTATTTCGAACTACTGTTTTTTGTAAAAAGTTGGTAGAGGAGGAGGTTGAAACTAACAGCTAATGAGCGAGGGAATGGTCACTTATTCTCATTTAACAAAATCATCATCTACCACAACATATTCCCTTTGGGCCTGGTCGAACACAGGCTACCTGGAAGACTCAGCTAATTCGTAAAAATATTCAATAAATACTCAGAAGCAGCATCTGGAAGCTGTTGGTGTAGACTCAGAATCGCTCAACTCCCCCATGACTTTTCCTGCCTTTTGTTACTTAGAAAATACAAAACTTTTATCTACTCAAGTTTCTTTTCTGGATAAAAATAAAACGGACATTGAATGCGTATTTTTCTTTTGCTCCTGTAGAAAATCTAAGGGTTAAAATACGAAAGGGGCCTCCTGTCACTGTGACTGGACAATTCCAGGCATTAGATGACATGGGCTGTAGGGTCAACAGCAAGAGGCTGTAAAAAGAAAAGATTTACAATAAATAATAAAACAGTTCATAAAAGATTATAGCTCTAAATAGCGATACATTTGCTAAGTGCCAATTGTGGCACAAATATTTCCACCTTTCACATCTGAGTGCCAACAGGGAGCTCCACTTCATGCAGAACAGAAAACCCATCTCCTTAAAAACAACCCTCCCTGTGTGCCACCACTGAAACCAAAACGTTACGGGAATTCTCATTTTGACGGCAACAGCAAAACAAAACAAAAAGAAAAAGGAAAAGGTGGATTCAGAATGTAAGAGAAAGTTAAGAGAAAAGCTTCATGTTTAGTAACGACACAATAATTTTAAAGGAACAACAGAGAATAAATAATTTTTTTTCTTTCTAAAAGACAATAATCATAACTTTTAGGATAGAACTTCGGGAGGGAAAATAGAAAAGATTAAATGAGGGAGAAAAAAGAAGACTTTGTTCTGTAACAAGTTTGTACCCAGAACCCATAAGGATCTAGGTATTTCAGGGTGGAATGAAATTCTATTAAATGTAAGAGTTTCAGATAAATCATTCTGAAGTGATATTCTGACTTCACACATAGACAATTTTCTCCTTAATGAATATAAAAATTGGTGTATTTTCAAGTAAAAGTACTTGATTATCTATTCAGCTATGTATCATACAACATCACAGGGCTTCAGGATTTTTTCCAAGACCTGGGTAAAATATGTCCAAAAAGATTTAGGTTAATTTTTATTTTGTTTTAAGGAAATTTTAAGAACAAATGATCTGAATTAGATATTTCTCAGAAGCCACATATCATGAACGAAGAGCCAGAATCCCCACTCTGGGCTGGAAAAGTTCTGTGGGAGCCAATGTTCTCTCTCTAGATGCTACCTGTGCCCCAGCAGATCCCAGACCCTGGGCCACCCCCCCAGATCGCAGTCTATCCCTGTTAACAGGGCCCGCCTCAATCTCTACTCAGCCCCAGCTATTAATTCAGGTCACTGAAATACTAGTTTTCTGTACTGATGTATCATGTTATTTTTTAGGAACTAAAATTCCATATGTTTATCTAAAACCATTGTACTGGTATTTTTAAAACTCTGACCTCTGAATCACTTAGACCTTGAGACATACCCCGGGAGTGATACACTGCATTAACATTTTGAAGTGAACAGGAAGCACCAGTTGAGAAAACAATCTTCCATGCCTCCAAAAGCCAAAGAAGAGACAGGCGCTAGACTAAATTATTCCAAGAATAAACCTTACTCTAGCTCAAAGACTTTCTGAACATGTGGAATATGAATGTGACAGATAGAAACGGATACAGGTAATTTCCACATGGAATCTCCATATACATATAATGAAATTAAAGGAAATGAGAACAAATCAGAAATGTTTTCTTTGAACAAAACCTAGACCTTGCTAACAATAACAGATTAAAGTCTTTGCCAAAAGGTTTTCTTTTTAAGCTTTTAAACATATCAAATAAGAAAGATGGAATTATTTGAAGACAAGGAATAGGGCAAATATCTGGATTAGGGTTATAACTATCTTCTCGACATTCCTCAAGTCTTCTAAGGTCAGAAGAAACTTTCTGAGAAGCTGGAATAGCTTGCACGAAAATATGCTCACAACTCAACAACAAAAACACTGCCACACTTTATTTTTAGATATTCCATTTTTAAATAAGATCAAATGACATTATTTCATTTCCAACTTAATTTTCATGATTAATGCAATTTCCCTCATTTTTAGGTAGTGCTTTTTTTGTCAAATATTACTGTCTTTGGTTAATTTATTTGCAAATAATTTAGAATAACAGATGGTTAATATTTATTTTTTATATATGTACAGACTATGTGTTTTGTAATATGTTTATAAATGACTGCATTTGAAATATATTAAATGCTTAGTTCCAAAGATTTTGTAAAGAATTTTGAGCACTTTTTAAATCCTGATAAAGTCATTTTTCTCCGGTATAGCAACCACTAAACGTCACTTCGGATAGTATGTGCTCATTCTAACTTCTGGCTTGGGCCCTCAATTTCATTTTGGATGAGATTGTGTAGCTGCTTCTTCTGAAATGGGTCCAGATATTAACATTTTCGGTATAAAAGTCAGTGCCAGTTTTCCTATTAATATTCATGCAGTCAGTTACAAGGGTAATCCATAATGAAAGAAAACAGTTTTAATGGTGCTCATGAACACTGTCCTCCTTTTTCCAACATCACAGAAATGAGGACCCCCCTATTCTTGAACGATTTTATTTATTTACCTGTTTTAATAAAGGAACCCTGGGTGGCAGGTCAGGGGACGCAGAGGTGGAGAAGATGCTCAAGATTAAAAACGATTGCCAGTGTCTGACCTGAAGAGAACTCTGACCATCTGAACAGCAAGGTCCCTATTCAAGCTTAAAAGAGACGCAACAGAGAAGACCTCCCATGACCCCAGTGGGCTGGGCCTGGGGACCCGGTCATCGATCGTGTTGGGCCCACATATTTTCAAAGAAAGAAAGACTGCAGTGAATAAAACTTGAAATAATAGCTATACATTGGCAAGCTTCAGCTGGGGCATTTATTTACAAATTGAGGCTGGCATTGCAGATTGAGTGGATTTCTAAAAGGGGCTTGTGGGCAGATGAAGAACCCAAGGTCATGCCTTCATTCTACTACCTATATAGGCATCAGATTTTCTTCTTTAATTTTTGGAGGTGACAAGAAGGCTCAGATATGCTTCCTTCTCCTCCTAGTCCATTGATACGGCTGTGCACTTGGCACAGATAGAAACTTCTTGGTAATTAAAAACCAATCACACATGTTGCTAATTTTGTAAGGTATGCAATGGTATTGTGGAAAATATCCTTATTTTTCAGAGACATATATCAAAGAATCTGGGAGTGAATGTTATGATGTCTGGGATGTGATTTAAAATATCGGGGAGAAAAGGATTGGTGAAGTAAGCGTGGCAAATGGTTGTTCAATCTGAGTGATGGGGATACGGTGGTTTGCTTTCTTCTACTTTGTTTTGAAATTTTTCATAATTAAAAAAAAACCCCAATAGCGACAATCAAACAAAAATTCCAACCCAGACAAACCACTAAAGAGAATGATAAATGACAGTAAAAGAAAATATGCACAAGAACAAATGCAAATGCCTCCCCATGAACGAAACACTCGATATCACTAGGAATCAATAAATGAAAAGGTTTTGACTGTAAGATATAATTTTTGCCCTCCCAATTTGTAAAAGTTTTTTTTTTTTTTAATGATAAAGCACAGAGACCTGGGAAATTCTCTCCCTCTTTCTCAATAGCTTCTGGTAGAATTGTAGATTCAACCTTTTTGAAAGTCAATTAGACAATTCACAGCAAAAGCCTGAAAACTGTGAATGCTTTTTTGGAGTTGGATTATCCCAGCATCATTCATATTAGCAACAATTCGGGAAAACAAAACCAAACCAAACCCTTGATATCCAAGAGGAGACTGATTAAAGAAACTATGACACATGGAAACACTGAATCCTATAAAAACATTAAAAGAACAACATTGAGTTATGTTTACTGACATGGAAAGAAGATCTCAATATACAGCTAAGTGAAAAGAGAAGATTACAAAACTGTATAGATAGTAGGACCCAATTTTTATAGGAAAGTATACAGATATAAATAGAAAAAAATTCAGCCAAGATACACACCACCAGCTTAGCAGTGGCTGTCTCTGGGTAGCAGGATAGACTATAAATGATTCTTTTTTCTTCTTTACGTTCTCCTATATTCTCTGGAAATAAGTTATTTTTAAAACTTAAAAAAAGCTTAAGTTTTACAGTTTAGGATCCTTTATTTTTAAAGAGAGTCTTAGTCTTTTAAAGAGTAAGCTGAGAGATGATATTATTGAAGGCAGTTGTGAAAGACACAGGCAGAGACAACTCTATCTAAATTATGATCCCACCAGTGTTAACTTCAGGTGCAGATGCCCAAAAGATATGGAAGGAAGAGGCTGTTTAAAATAATACAGAACAACAGAGCATCTTGGGAAGAAATATATATTGGTAAGGTTTTTTATTTTCTTCTCTGAAAAGTATAAATGCCTTCTATTTAGTGTTGTCTTAGAGGCGGGCCAATCAGTACAACCTAACACCAAGTTTTCAAGGAACAATTCCTGTGGCAGCGGCTCTAGCATTCATCCACTGTGGAGCCAGGAAACTTCTCAGGACAAGGAACACAATGCCAGGCCTTGTGGAGGGCCGCTGCAGTGGGAGGCCAGACCGGGGGAGCTGGAGCCAACCGCAGGCCACGGAAGTGAACCTGCACATCCAGATCGGCGAAATGTCAGCCTGTGGAGGGACCTGGATCTCCCACAGGAATCTGACGTTGTACACAAACAAGGACAACGGGCTTTCTGCTGAGGGGAGCAGGCAATACATGAACAGAGCCTTCTCTGCAGTGTCACAAGAGTCTGTCCTGTGGAAGTTGCAGGGAACATCAGTGAAACGTGGATGCTCCCTGGCCTGTGGCATCATTCAACAGGGCTTTTAACCCCTAAACAGGAGCCAATCCTTGAATAGTTGATAAATTTCTAGTAACAACCGTGGAGACACTCTTGGGAGAAAATCCCAGATAAAAAGAATAGGATTGAAGATGGCACCCAAGCCAAATATACCTTTTGGTCATGTCAACTCTACATAACCTATCAAAAGTGACGAGGAGAGAATATGGGTTCTGGATGTCTACTTATAGAGAGCTACAAATTTATACTTCAGTCCTTACTATTCTGGGTTATAAAAACAAGAGAGAATGCTGTTGCAAGCCAGTAGAAATAAAGTTGGGAGAGCTCATGGAAAATGAAGAAGAGAAAGGCACAGCCCTCTTCAGGTCCTGAAAAGGAGATTTAAATGTGCGTCTTCACAGTAACAATATGCTAAACAGTTCTGGAAGCATATTGTTTCAACTGTAACGGTTCAATACAGATGTCACAGATGGCAGGAAAAATGGCAGAGGGTGATACCTACAGGACAATGGAGTATAGGAACAGATAAAAGTACTGAAGAAGGTTTGGTGAAACGCAAAGGATAAAACTTCAAATGTAGCAATGCACTAAGTAGTTTCAGGCTATATGTTCTAAAAAAATAATCTATTGTTTTCAGGGATGAGTTTTAATTTCTCTGAAAAATGAAAACTCAGAGGTAAGTTGAAAAGGATGTATTGCCAATGAAAAGACTCTCAAGTCAACATTTGTGTCAGGGCAGCTACAGACAGCAGAGCAGGCTGTGCACTGCACAAAGGTACCATATCTGGGGGGGCATACTCAACATCACAGACATTGAAGATTTACGTACTTATGATGACAGTATTCCAGTAGATGGCAGTGTCTTGAGGAAGGGTGTTTTTTAAGAATTTGCAATGGCCCACCAACAGTCTTGACTTCACCAAAAAAGCATTGACTGTCCTAACTGAAGGGACTCCATGAAATTAGTAGCAATTTTCATTTTATAGAAATAAAATTCTCAGTGTATTTAATCTTAAAGTCATAAAATACAAAGGATGAAGAAAATATACGGAGAGCTTCTCAAAAATCACCAAGTTCATTTGCCCTGTTTCCTGTTTGTTTTCTTAATTGCTTCTGTCTAATCCAGTGTTCTTTATACGTCATCTTTTACTTTTTAGGTAATGGAACATTATTCTCTTATGCCTTCTAAAAGACAAAAAGGGGAAATTGCACAAATTGAGGCAGTACATCATGCTTTTATAAATTTGTGCAATTCTATTACTGAATCATAAATATTTAAGGACACGCATCCAAATCATCACACAGAAAAATTCTATATCGGACGCTTCCAAGTACATATGTCTTTTGGTAAACACTGTAAGTACCATTATCTAAATCATAGAAAAACAGCCCGCATTTCAAATTCTGAAAACTGGGCAAATTAAATGTTCGTCGGCACAGCATGATATGAGTCTACCTTTCTCTGATGTTCCCACTTCTGTTTTTTGTCTAGTAATGGAGAAAAACACAATTTGGGTAAATACTTCCTTGCTTTTGGAGTAAAGCAAGCCAGGTGCGAGAAGTTTTTCTTATAGGCCTGCAATCTTATATCCCCATGGACACTCAATTATTAATGGGAAAAAAGAGAACAAATAACCAAGAGAGGGTTCTTGGCAGCCATTGTTTGAAGTTCATGGTGTTACACGACATCGAGCATGTCCAATTCACCTGCCAGGAGCTATCTGATTCTTACTCTAGGGTTCCATTTTCCTATTTCAATCTTATCCAGCATCTGGCTGGGTGATGGTCCATGTCAGAAGATGTAGATCTTCTTTTTATTCCATTAAACTTCAGGATCTGGTTATGATATCACGGCTCATATATTTTCATCTACAAATGATCATATTAGCTGGTTATCTGGCTCCCTGTAGAACCTTGGCTTGTGCTGGGAAAGGAATACAAAAATCAGGATTTCATTAGTCTCTTAAGTGTCCAGTCCCTCTGCTTTCATGGGTCTGGCTGGACTGTCTCCTCATCTCATTTGTCAGGTAGAATGGCATTAAGAACACTCAGTCCACACACTATCTCAAAGAAGATGCACAGCCTTCTTTATACTTAGATTGAATTTTCCAGACTCTAAGGTTAAACAGGCAAAAGAACTGCTGTTTTAGCATTTACAGTGAAGTGCCAGCTAAAGGGCTGCCTCAGTGGAGGTGCCCCTAGGAGGGCAGAGACAAGGGTGGAACGAAGGGATGAGGCCAAGGCATTGGTAAGCAGGACCACATGATCCGATCACCCCAGCTGCTAAGGAGATTGATTTTTCTGCCTGGCTCCATGGTGTGCTTTGGTGAACTGTTTTTCTCCTTTACTTTTGGGAAGACGATACTAATTTAAGCAGCTGAGTCTAAGTTCTTAGGGTGAAAAAAAAACAGGCATTCGCAAACTAGCTCTTAAAATGAAGTGAGGGATTTGCTTCAAAATAATTTGGGGGGAGGGAGAACAAAAGCAGGGGAGAGATGAAACCACATAGGTCATGAATTGATAGTTGTTCAAACAGTGATGGGTACAATCTCTACTTTTGTACATGTTCGAAATTTTCCATTGTAAGAGCTTTTTTAAAGATAAGAGAGACTCAATGATCTGGAAACTTGCTAGTTATTATGTTCAACCTTTAGCTTCACCTAAACCTCTTTTTAAAAATTGCTAACAAGGAATGCTGTCTAACATCATTTTCTCTCTCCATATCTGCCCATCTTACAACAGAGGTATTAACAAACAGCAGAACCGCCAATGGTCAGCCATGATGAGGGAGGGTTTGATGAGCAAGAAGGTGCAATCATCAGTCCACACGGGATGGAGAGTGAGCTCTACACACATCCACAGCCTTGCTGTTCTCTTGGTGCCTGGGCATGGGAATCAGCACCCTGTGTCTCAGTGGTAAGCACACAATGGAATGCTGAGCTACAGAGCACTTCATCCTGGGTTGCTACACTTTTCCTTAGTTCTTGCGGTTAATGAAAATCAAGATCAATAATGATAAACAACTGTGGGGGAAGTTGTGGGTTTATAAAAGACAAGGAGAGAATCCGCTTCTTTCTTCAGTACTGCACGTTGCTACTCTCTCATTGTTCTCTGGGATATCCAGACCGCAGGAGCAGTGGAGGAACTCAGACAACCACTGGCATTTGGAAGAGCCTGAACTCAATATTGTGCTGAGGCCAGCGTCCCAAAGCTGCCCTTCAGAACTAAACTATCTCAAATGTACCTAGCAACTCTCAAACATGGAAGATTTTGAACTTGATTCCAATCATGAGCCATTGCTCTGGACAGTCAGCTTCTTCTAGGAAACCAAACATGGGAAATCTGATAACCAACCAAACATCCCACTAAGTACTTAAAAATCTGGAGATAGGGAAATTTGGAGGCTGGATATAAGTCTTTTTGAAAACCATCACAAATCATACCTTAAAACATAACCCACAAGCTGACCTTGTGCATACAAAATAAGAGTTCCTTCTAAAACAGGGATCCAAAAAGAAGACAGAGAATTGGCATTTTTTCCCATCCCTGCGATCAGTCAACTCAGGTTAAAGAGGATTTCTTGGCACAAGGCAGCTGGATGCTATTCCACCTGAAGTAATGAAGTGAGAAGGTAAAAAAGAGACCTATTTGAGAAGAGGCTAATTGAGCAAGTCACCTACTCAAAGGAAAAATAAAAGCACACCAAGGAGTTTGTAGAAGAACAATAAACCAAGAATTCTGGAACACTGTATCATGCCAGGGGCTCACAGGAAGCACTTTTTCTTTTGCTTTGGGCAAAAGATCTGATTTGGATTTCTTCTTACTCATAATCTCCCAGCAACAGGAGAATTTAAGGATTGCTTCATTTTTGCCAAATGGCTAAAAAAATTTCTCTTCTAGCCTATAATTATGCTTTAGCTCCAGCCAAGGCAATTTAGGCTATGAGGTACATTTCACTTAGGGGCGAGTCCAAACCTCCTCTTACCTCTTCCCAGAGAACACCTGAACAGCATAAAATAACATGGTCTTGCAGCATACCTTTCTGTTATATAAATATTATCATGTAATCTTAAACACCCAGCAGAAAACCTCCACAGGAGATGCTGCTGGAGTCCTGCCCAGATCTGCTTCATACACTAGCGCAGTCACCCCAAGTTGCTGGGAGGGTTGGTGGCTAACACTGAGTGAGACCTGCCCTCACCATTGGAGCCCCCTCACCTGGGAGGTTACACACCCCTGCTAAAGTTAGTGAATAATAAGGGGGGAAAAAGGGCTGGGCCCCTTGCCTCAGGGCAGGATTTGCTCTGTGGTGCAATTCATGCTCCAGAATTCTCTCTGGGATAGAGCTGAAGCTAGAATCCACCTAAAGCCCCATCCTTGCTCAGCTCCCTCTCCTTCCCTCTCCTGCCCCATCACTTCCCTGCAGGCTCCTCTGAGAGCACTCCCTCAGTAAATAAAGCCCCTCCATAGGAATTCCCGTCTCAGGCTCTGCTTCTAGGGAACCTGACCTGTGCACTTTGAGAAGCCTATGGAAGCAAATTAAAATGAACATTTATTATTTTTAGGCGCCGTCTTTCAATATCTACCAATCCAGACAATTTCATGTGTTTAGACCCATGGGCACAGGCATAGATACTAAATAGTCTTAAGACGACACGTAGAAGGTAGGCTGAAATCCGTGGTAGCTCATATCTCCAATTTGGGCATCCAACTTAAGAGATAAATAGCCTTTCCAGCCATTCATTTCCCAATAAAATGCACAGACCAGATCGAAAGCCCCATTTTCCATCTGTGCGCTTTTATACGGAGACAAGGCTAACGCCACTCTTCCGTGGAAAGTGGAGGTTCCTTTCCTTAATACTATATAAACTCTGTGTGAGGCAAGTTGGCTCTGTTTTCATTGCTGTTTGATATGTGATATTCTTAAATTCCAATTCATAGAGTTAAGAAGAAAAAACAACTCAGATTAAGGTTCGAATGAGCACTGTCCACATGCCTAATGATGCTCTGAGGTCAATTTACACCATATCAAAAAGAAAAACATTCTTTCTCTTTTGTTGCAAGAATTAAAAGCACAAAACCAATCAATTGCTCCCTTCAGGAAGAATCTGTCTAAACTTGCTCAGGAAAGCAAAGATCCTTGACCTAAAGCCTTCAGAGGGAGAGGTCACACCTCCCCACAGTAGTGGGGTCTGTGCTTGTCGGCGCTGGCCTACAGCAGCTCAGGGCTGGGGGGCCTTGCAGGGCTGGGATGAGCAGCAGCACTGGCTGGTCCTCCTCCTTTTATGTGGCAGACTGATGGGCAGCCCACTCTGGCTGACCTCCCCAAACTGCCTTTGGCAAATGGGAAGCTTCCTTACTTACAGCTATTAGTGATATCAGTTTTCCTGCAATTTTTAAAATGATTGTCTTTCTTCTGCTTTTTAAATGTGTGACCTCCTAACAACGCTGTGAGGTGAAAAGTTGGGATATCCTCGGTGCCAAATTATCAGCCCATAGCCGAAGAGCTACTTGGGAGCCCAGCTGCCATAAGAACCGGGGTCTACCAGCTGAGGGAGGCTTTCCAGAGACAGAGACCCAGCTCCCAATGACACAGAGGCCCAGCTCCCAATGACAGCTGTGCCACCCATTCAAATTCCCAAGGCAAGAAACTTTTGCAAAGTTCTGCAAAATGACATCTACTTCACGAAATTATTGCAAGGAACAAGTAACATATGGAAAACTCCCCAGCAAAGTGACACCTATTAGGGGTTTAATAAATATTAATGGTCTTCCCCTGGGTGTCCTTGTTTTCTGTATTGTTTCCACCAAATGAAAATGGAGGTAAAGGGCGGGAATCCTGGGAACCCAGTGGGAGAAAATGGTTTGGGGAACAAGGTTCTACACGTGATGCGGACCCGATGGCCCACACAGGGGCATTGTGAGGGGACCCTGCACGAAGGGGCTTGCCTACCTGGTGGTCGTCCGGATGGTGTTTTCTTTTGTGTGACTGTTCTCTTTGCTTACTTTTTCTGTAAGGAAAAGAATGAAACACAGACTCTTAGGGCCTTGTCACCCAGCTTGCGTCTTTAAGGCTTAAGCAGAAACATCCTCAACATTTCTCCTTCTTTTTTGTGGTTTTCTTTTGGTTTCTTTTTTAAACATCCAAACCCTCCCTGTCTTACTGCTGAGGGCAATGATCAAAAGCATGTAGATGGCACCCACAAAAATATTTCATTAAAAAACAATCAAAGGGAAACAGTTGCTGAAAAATTTCAACTGTGTTGTCTGATTTTAATTGGGCCTGAGTAGGTACATGTACACATATACACACAGACACACACAGATGTGCACAGTTATTTCCACTCTGTCTTCCCCCAGCCGAAAGTCTCTGCTTTCCTCTGATTCAGCACGAAATCTGCAGTTGTTGCAACCGTTCCGCTTCTGACTTTGATGACAACCTTTAAGCATTTTGTATTGTCAGGCCCCTTTGTGGAAAGGCAATATAAAAAACAGCCGTAAGACCCCTGGGTGCTGCAGCCATTGAGTGCTTATTCTGATAAATGTCACTAGGGACAAAAAAATATCATTAGACAAGAAGAGGTAAACCCTGCCTTACTCTGTCTTGAGGTCTGTATCTACCAGCTGTCAGAAATTATTTAATTAGCTTTCAAGAACACAAAAGTTGAACTCTGGCCTTCCCGATCCAGTTCAAATGTGAGGATTCTGCCCTGACTGTCAGAGCTGCCAATGGCTTCTTTTAAGTATCCAGAGAAAACCTGGCCAACTCTACTCCGGTTTCAGATTTCAACGGCAGGGCGAGTGAAAAACTCCTAATCTTACGGATTTGAGAAAAAATTTAAACAAAGATTTACAACATCTGTCCCACACTTTGTAACACTTGTCTGAAGCTGCTGTGTGCATGTTTGCGTGGACAATTCCTTCCTGTCCACTCAACCGAGACAACGAGGGTGAATGTGGATTCAGAGGCAGCTTCTTTCAGAGAGCAGGAAATTGGGGCTTCATGACTTGCCTGAGGTCACCCAGGCAGTCAGTGACAGCGCCAGGGTGAGAAGTTTTTAGCTGATAGTAGACCGTGATAATGTACTGTGAGAGAACAGACTTTCTGAAAAGAACCACCCTGGCCTCACTCGGGCAAATTTTAACTGCTACATCATTTTCAAAGTTATATTGTTTTTAGATATGCTTTCAACCTGTAAAAAAAAAAAAACTCTTCTATGTTTTGGAGCTTGCAAAGATCTCTGCGTCCTATTAAGTTTACTAAATTAACTATTTCCACCATGGCAGAGCTCTGCACAAACACAGTCCTCATTTGAGAACACGGGGCCGTCATTTTCAGCACTGATAGTTTCACAGCCACGGGGTGTGTCACCAGGTCAACCAGAAGGTGAACTATCACGACAGACACGGAGTCCAGCTTCTTTTCTCTTTCCTGGTATTTTTCTTAAGAGAGGAAAACAAGTGAATACTTAAATAAGGAGGCCTTTAATGGGTGTTTTAAATCTGTTATCCATAAGAAAAGAGTTGATCAAATATTGGTAACAAACTTTACTGACGCATGAACTTCAATATGCAGGCCAATGCTTGACTATGACAAGGTATCTGTATTTCTACATAAATCTGAATCTTATATGTGTGTGTATCATCCTTCTCAATCATGTTCAAACAATCACAGCATATTAAATTTGTTAAGGACGAAGAGTACGCACCTTGAAAGAATTAACAAAGGGAACAACTTAGGTACTAAGACCCTCAACTATTCTATCAAGACACTTAGCTGAGCTGGTAATGACTGCACTTTTAAATTCCAAGTATTCAAAGTAGAAACAGTTGGTTTACAGAAAATGTTCTACTAGGTTATAGCTAGATAAGGGTCCTCATACTTTCATCTTTTGCTTTCCCCTTTCCTTGATTTTTTTTTTTTTTTGGCAAGATACAGTAAAATCTCATTAATTCAGACCACGCTAATTTGGAATTTACGGTAATTCAGTCACCGTTGGAGTAAATTGAAGTTTATCTTTTGCACATTAGGAAAAAAAAGGCTGCTAATCAGATAAACCGCCTAAACAAAATTAGAGGTGAGATGTTTAGCCCAGTCCACAGGAATCATTTGCACAGAATTGAACAGAGTTCTAATTTCAAATGATTCTTAACTATTTATTAAAGAAAGTTTGGCAGGAGTTCTACTTGGTAACATTTTATTAACTGTTGGTTTGAGTGGCAGTATGCATATTAAAGTAACAAAATTGATTTCTGTCTAAAAAAATCCTATAATGTGGGTGTTTTTACTTTGTTACAGTGGCTTTCCTTCCAATTATTCCCAATTATTGACATTTTTCTGCACCTGCACATACCTGACAGTTGAAAGAGGAGCTCGGAAGCCATCTTCACAGAGATATCTTGACTGAAGAGGTTTCTCTCTGGGGGCACTCTGCCCTCTGGCATCTTCTGTAAGGGTTCGGTTTTCTCTCGCCCGATTAAAGTGCTATAGCCAACATTCCGGCTGGGTGATATCGAGACATGCGAGTCCTGGATGTCAACCTCCATGGGTTCCTCTTTAATCTTCACCATCTGAGTTTCCTTGTAGCTTTCCGCTGCAAGCAGGTGAATGAAGAGAAACAAAAACACCAGAGTTTCTTAATTCCGAACCAAACCCAGTTTCTGATCCCAGGGAGAGCTACGAGGATTGCGTCAGGGAGCAGTTTAGAAGACAGCTGCACGGCACACTCACCCACCTGGTTCCCTGAAAAGGGAGGAAACTGAAGCCCATAGAGATTAAGTGACTTATCCAAGGCCACACAAATAGCAAGAGAACCAGGCTGAAGTCTCCAGATCTAGAACTCGGGTTTCCTAACTAGGGTCTCCTGACTACTCCCAGGCACCCTTCTCCTCTGCCTGCTGCTTCCAGAACGGATGGAGAACATGGCAAACATCTGTCATTGTTTCATAACTTACTCAACTTCAGTGACTCAAATATGAGCAAGCATAGTAATACCATGATTTTCTCCATTTTTAAAGTTCTGATCGATATTTTTTCTTTCTCTTCTAGGGCACTGAAATTAAGAAAAGATAAATAAGGTTGATTCAGCTGAGACATTTACACCTTCTAGGAGATAGTAATCCTCAAGACCACCTAGGAAGTTAATTGCAGCCCAAGGATTAGCATTTAGAAAAACAGCAATCCTACAGGTTATAACAACAGTTCAATTCACGGACTGTTCTTGCTTTAGGTGTGACTATTAGATGCTTCTAATATGCATTCTAACATGCATTCACTTTCCAAGATTGGAGTGTCTTTATGTCCATGTGCCCCTTAGAGCTAATGACAGAATATCTTTGAAACCAGGTGGGGCAATTAGCCTAGCTATGTATTTGGGTGATTTTAAAATAAGGCCACACTTTCAAATCAATAAGGATTTATTAGTAACTGCTGTGTACTCAGCACTCTGGAAAACAGGAAACAAAAAGCACTCAGATAGATAGACAGATAGATACATCATGGACAGACAGATAGAGTAGTAGGTTGAATGGCTGAAGATATCTCTATGTCCTAACCCAAGGAAGCTAAGAATGTGACCTTATTTGGAAAAAAGGTATTTGCAGATGTGCTTAAATTAAGGATCTCAAGATGAGATCATCCTGGATTATCCAGGTAGGCCCGAAATCCAATGCCAAGTGTCCTTATAATAGACAGAAAAGGACAAGACACAGACACAGTGGAAAAGGCCATGAAGACCAAGACAGTGCTATAGACTGAACATTTGTGTCTCCCTCACAATTAATACGTGGAAACCTAATTCCCAATGTGATGGTATTTGGAGGTGGGGCCTTTGGGAGGTGATTAGGTCATAAGGGTGGAGCCCTCATAAATGAGATTAGTGCCCGTATAAAGAAGACCCTATAGAGCTCCCTTGGCCCTCTGCCATGTGAGTACGCAGCAAAAAAATGCCTGTCTGTGAAGCTGGAAGAGGGTCCTCACCAGACACTGAACATTCAGACTCCTCAATCTTGGACTTCCTGGCCTCCAGAACTATAAAATAAATTTCTGTTGTTTATAAGCCCCCCAGTCTGTGGTGCTCTGTCACAGCAGCCCAAAGAGACTAAGAGACAGGGACTGAGTTATGCAGCCATAAGCCAAGGATTGCCTGGAGCCACCAGAAACTGGAAGACTCAAGGAAAGATTCTCTCCTAGGTCTTCAGATTTCACACTGCTGGCTCTCAGGCCCCGAGGGAATAAATTTCTGTTGTTCTAAGCTACCAAGTTTGCGGTAATTTGTGAAGGATGGCTGGCTGCATAGATAGATATAACAATAAGAAACAATACAAAGCAGGTGCTGATCTGTGGGACAGTCAGGAGACGTGAAAGGGGAAATCTCATTGCTGTAAGCTGAGTGGTCAGAGGAAACTATGGTTTTCTTGCAAAGTATGAAACAGGCGAAAGTCAAGTACATGTACAGTTTATTGATTTGCAGTAAAGAAGACAGAAGAGCTTTCAAATTAAATGATCAAAATTAATATGGTGCTATCACTACGATCTTATGTAAGAAATGTGCTAATTGTTCTTTTTTCTTCCTGACATTTTACACATGCTTCTCAGGGAAAATGACTTGTTTTTTGACAGCAACTAAACTGCAGGCAACTGTTATATTTAATTTAGATCCCTTCCCCCTTTCTCTATTCCTGCCAAGCTGTTTTTTCTCTGCATGTCTGTGAAGCTCAAAAAAGCCCCAAGTTCATTGATTGAATCATGCTAAAAAAAAAAAAAGAAAAGAAAAGAAGAGTATAAAGCTTTCCAAGTTACACGGTTAGCTTCTTTGCCTTTACTTCCAGTCCATCTGATTCATTCTTGAGTACTGACCCCATCCCCTGCCCCTTTAGGGACTTGGTGACCTGACAGCTGACCTGACCTCCTGCCACATCAGCCATAGGTGCATTGACAATGCACATTTCCCATTTTGTGTTTCTTCCAAGTTGTTCATATTTGGGAAATGACAGTAGGGTCAGTGTCACAGGTAGGTAATGATGTCTCTGAACCCTCCACGTCATTCCAAGGCCTGAAGGCAAACACGAGGAAATACTAGAAAGGGATTCATTTAGTTAAAAAAAAAAAATCTCAACAACATAAAGAGCAAAGCTAGAAAGATGCTTCATTATTCATCTCCCCCAATTCCTTTCCCCAGCTTTGCTCTTGGATTAAACACCACCTGGCTATACATACCACTGAATTTAATAAAATCGGTTTTTAAAAGCTACTTGGGATAATTTCAAGTATGATTTCTAAGAAGTGCTTTCTGCTCTTTCCAGTGACAACTCTTGACCTTTCAAAAATGCACAAAACACTGATCATTGATAAAAACCTTTAGCACTCTTCATCGACACGACAGACTCCACACACACAGAGAAGAGCTTCTAACTGACATCTCAATGGGAAGTGAGACATAACACAATAAATATTTTTATAGTCCTTGCTCTTCCATGCAAGAGCATTGCTGCCAAGTGTTTTCTTGCCTTTTTTTAAAAGCAAGGTTTCGCACTATTGACATTTGGGGTCAGATACTTCTTTGTTGTGGGAGGCTGTGCTGTGCATTGCAGGATGTTTAGCAACATCCCGGGTCTCTACTCACTAGATACAGGCAGCATTGTCCCCGTAGTTGTGAGAACCACAAATAACTCCACACACTGACACTATCCTTTGGGGGCAAAATCACCCCAGCTGTATAGTTTTTTCCACACTCTAGTTTTCAACCCCCATCCCCCCAATTTAATCAGCACCCAAGGCAACGAAGAAAGAAAAAGCTCCTCTGAAGTTCTAGCTTAGGCTCTGCCCCGTATTAAACACCATCTCAGCTGGGTGCCGGGACAGGCTGGCCTAGGATGCAGGAGGCAGGCTGACTTGGGGTTTCTGCTGCAGATCCCCCTTGGTCCAAGGCCAGCTCTCTCCCTTTTGCCTGGGGTGTCCTAACAACAATGGTTGTGTTAATCATTTCACCCACTCTTAGCCTTGACTCCCACGCCCAGGGACATGTCTACACATCCAGGATTTTACTCTTTCCCAACATCTTCCCCCCTCACACACATTGTGAATCCTTTTAGAATCTCTTCCTAAAAGAACAGTATAAATACTAATTTTACCCCAGGTGGCCAATACTGCTATTCCAAAAAAGAAACTTGCACATGGAGAAAGATGAGGGACCCGTGTTAACAGTGGGTAATGCCTAGGAAGTGGGTTGTGGGTGACTGTTTATTGCAATGCTTATTTGTATTTTGTAACTGTTTCATGACAAATACGGATATTTTATCATTTACCTAAATTTTTAAAAAATGAAAAAAAATTATCTATGTCCATAAACAAATGGTATTGCCAATGCCCCGTAGCATTGGAAGAGTGGTTTGTGAATCAGACAAGCCCTATTCAAACTCTGCTTGGTAACAGAAGGGAAAGAAGCAACAAGAATATAATCCGGTCTTTTCTACCTTCAAAAACACAATACATATCAGCTATCAAACAGTATTATTTCATTCATCAGTCACTCGGTCATTCTGCAATCTTTTTTTAATGTCTGCTATGTACTAAGTACTATGATGACCTGTAGGATACAGAGGTAAGGAAGGCATGCTTCTTGCCCTCAAGCAGTTTAAATCTAAATGAATGTTCAGACAAGTATAAAGAGCCCTGTAATAAAAGACGTAAAATTAAAATCCAGTGTGGGAAGAAGAGCCAAGGAAGACTGTGAAGCAAAGCACAAAGGGGGAATTGTACTCGACCCGGGTTCTCAGGGACTGTCACGTTGTCTGGTTTGGCTGGAGGGCCCATACTGAGAGGCAGAACTGGTACCTTGAATAAGCAGGACTCACAGGGTGTCAACATAAAAGCAACTCTATTTTTGTCTTGCATTGTCTCTTTAAACCTGCCTGGTAGGAAGAGCTCTTTTGCCGTCCCTGAGTGCAGACTCAGGCAGGCTCATAACCTGACCATTCTTAGATAATACAAAGGCTTACATGGTCCCTTTAAATGACACAATGGTCACCATTCAGAACCCAGAAGGCCCAGTCCCATGCGTTAATCCACAGTTCCACCTTCCTCTAAAGGTGATCCTGCCCCTCCCCGGAAGAGTCTGCAGGCGTCTGTGGGGGGGGGGGGCGCCAGGGGAGGGGAGGTCGGCTCCTCTTCTCTTTCTTGTTGCCTTCTCCCCATCACTCCCCTTTCACACCCTACAGAAGAGCTAGAGAAGGAGGAGGGGAGGGAGGCGAGGTGAGGGAAAGGAAAGGTCTTACCCCACAGTCCTGTTCTGGAATGATTTTCCCCTCTTTAGGCCAGATGGTTCTCTCAGGGGATTTGCATATGGGGTCTTCAGAGACCTTTAACTTCGAGGCTCTCTCCCCTGCACTTCCCTTTACCTGGCTGAACTCCTTCTAGCCTGGGGTCACTTATTTCATCCACTGCCCCACCACCACCCCAGGAAGCCACCTGTCTGCTTCCATCTCCCTTTGTGTTGAGGTACCATCAATGTCTAGGCAGCCCCACTGGACTGCATTTAAGACAACATCCAGGCCAGCCCTCCTGTGGGAATTTGATATATGTTGAGGCCACGGGAAACAGCTGCCTCTCGCTTTGATCAGAGAAAAAGGGTAAGTTCAGGCCCGATGCAGCACAGCATCTCTTTCAGTCAGCCACCAAAGCAGTGTGCCAGCCCATTTCTCATTCTCTAGACTTCCCCAGCAGACATCAGGACCAGTCCACTAGGCTCCCCAACTGAGGAAAACACATGACAAACTTCCCGGATGATGTCCCTTAAGACGTGCTCTCTAGATTTGGGGTGAGAGGCCAGTACCCCCTCCCCATCCCTGCAAACCTGAAGCAGGGGGATCACAGCACAGCTCTCTCCAAAATCCCCTCCCCCCAACCTTCAATAACCTCTCACTTTTATGCTCTCTCAATTTGGCCAAGAGGTCCAAGGCTTTGTGAGTGTGTGTGTGGGAGAATGTATGCAACATAAAATTTATCATTTTAACCATTTTTAAGTGTATGGTTCAGTGGCATTAAGTACATTTTCATTGTTGTGTAGCCATCACCACCACCCATCTCCAGACCTTTTTCATCTTCCTCAACAGAAACTCTACCTATTAAACAATAACTCCCCGTTCCCCCTTCCCCCAACCTCTGGCAACCACCATTCTACTTTCTGACTTTATGCCAAGAGGATTTTTTTGTTTTTTAATTCTCCGTGCTGTAACTTTGGTGCTGAAGCCAAATCTTCCATTTAACATACTGTTTAACAAAGAGTGTCAGGTTATATTCCAGAGAAACAAAACTGGGGAGGTAGGGAAGGGCAGAATATGGAATCTTAGGTGCTAGGCCTGGAAACTTGTACTGAATGGGGAGCCAGCGAGGATCCAGCCATTGGGAGGTTTGTGCAGGGGAGAAGCATGATCAGATGACATTTCAGAAGGCCAATCTGGCAGTTGCACTTCAAAGGGACAAGAGGAATTGGAAATGGGGGGGGGGGGCCTCGTGTTAGAGGCTTACTGTAGTAATCCAAGCAAGGAAGTGATGAGGACCTGAACTAAAGATCATGAGGATAGAAAAGATTCACAAGATATTCTAGAGGTTGAATGGGGAGGAATTGGTGGTGGACTGACTAGGAGTCTGACTTAAGAAGAGACCAATGTGAGAGAAATTATGAAGGAACTTTGTACATGGCTGGAATAAGGGGTAGTGTGATTAGAAAAATAATTCTGTGACTTTTAAGCCTTGAGATTTGGAAGATGCTATTAATAGGAGTAGGAAAATAGAAAGGCTAGGGAGAAATACACAGGGAAATTTTCAGTTTTGTTTTAGCTGAGTATTTATGGTTCCTACAGGGAGTGGAGGTGGTGATGGCTTATGGACAGTAAGAGAAGGACCACCAGTGACACAGAGATGGGAAGTCACCTGAATCCAGGGGACTAGGTGAGTTCAGCAAGGGAGAGTGAGTAGAGAGCAGTGGATGGGGTGGAACTGTTACCATCCACTCTTACAAAGGAGGAGGAAGAAAAGAAGCAAGGAAAAGAGGTGGAGAGGGAGTGGTCCAGTGTGGTGGTCCAGTGCATGGCACCCAGAGAGAAGGAGAGAGGCACCATCACAAGAGCCTCCTGCTTCCTGCCTCCGAGCCTGGCAGAGGGCCCCCTGCACTCCTGCCCTTGGGTTCCTGCATCCTTACAAGGGCTCCTCTTAGTTTCTGTCCCATGTAAAGCCCCAGCCCCATTTCCCTCGCATCCTCTCTCATTGCCTTCATGCTCCTGCAATACTGAAATATCCCAGTTGCCTGAACATGTCATGCTATTTCTCACTTTATCTCCTTCTTAAAAGCCCTGCTAACACCATATTCAGATTTCAAAACTATTTAGATGTCCCTTTTGTGAGCAGCCTTCCTTTATCCTCACCAAATGGCACCTTCTCCTTCCTCTGTCCTACCTCTAGATTGTAAGGTCCTTGCAAATATTGTAGTGCATTGCAATTATTATTTACAGACAGCTTCCCCTCTGGACCGAACTCTCAGGGGAGAGGTAGATTCGTATTCATCTTTCAGAAAGATGCCCAAGACTTTGCACGGGGCCTGGCACATTCAACGTGCTTAATGTATTTTTGTCACTCGCCTCACCTGAGGCAAAGCACACAGTAGGCGTGTAATGCTATTCTCCTTTCCTGACTCCTCAGTCTGCCGTAGACACTCACACATGCTATGAATTTAAAACAAACATGAAAGGATGAAACACTGGCCACGGCACTGAAATAAACAATAACGATTAACTGCTATCATGATCCTGACCTAGTATTTTAGAATAACAAGAAGCTTACAGAGCCTCTAGAAGCAATGCCAACTATGCCATGCAGAAACAATTCATCTTCTAGAGTGATATTCCTGTCAATCAGATAAATTAAAAATCTTTCATCTCCAACTTGCCATCCTCAAAGATAAAAAGTTCTTGGTTGGGCACCGTCCAGGTGTGAGAGTTGACTCCTGTAGGCATCAGGTTTATTACTTAATACTTTGGGAACAACAATCCAGGCCAAAAGGACGGAACTGAAACAAATGAGCAGGAACAAGAAATGAGATTCCATGGCTGTTGCAGGGCCTGGCAGCCGCTGGCATCTGATAAAGGGAGCTGCCTTCTCCCTTTACTTTCTCTTACTTGCTTTGCCCTTGCCAAAATCAAAAGGCATTGGAGAGCTGGGCTGGGTTTCCTTGGTGGCACAGGGAGAGACCAAGCCCCACACTTACTGGAGCGGAGGCAAGGGTGGAAGCAGAAATGGAAAGGCTATTCCACAGAAGCCTGGCACTCTGCATTGGACTTTGTCTTCCCAGAGAGAAGCAAGGTGGGCGTGAAACAGCCTTGAGTCCAGCAGCCATTCTCTCACCCTATAAGTGGAGTTAGGACCCCAGGGAAATGGAGATAAATGTAGCTCCATTCTTGAGATGAGAATCAAGAACCTCAAGTTTAGACGCTGAATGTTATTCTTCCTTTTCTCTTCTTCACCTTACCCTGCCTCTCTCTCTCGGAGCTATCACACGGAACACAAGCACATGCATACCAAGGCAAATTTTATGTTCTTAAACGACTGGATTGGTATATGCTTCTCCAAGGGAAGTTATATATTAAATTTCATTTTTCTCTACAACGTGGCCGTTGGGTCATTCTCACAATGCCCAGAGTGCAGCGGGCCCCAGCAGGGAAAAGATCCTCAAGGCTGGGCTTCTCCATGGGTGTTGCCGCACCCCAAGGGGAGGCAACACAAGCTCTGATCAGTTTCTTATTTTCCCTAATGGACATGTTGGTCAACTGTTCCTGTGGAAAAGGAGAGGAAACACTCCCCAAGAAAGAAGACAGTGGTGCGGCAGATTTTTCTCTACTTCTCCTAACAGACAGGAACCTTCAAGAAGAGCATTTTCCACTCCCCTCTTCTTGGAGAAGCAGAATGGGAGATTTAATACCTGGAATGGGTAAAACGCATGTTCTCTGAACTAGAAGGTAACAGGCTCAGTTGAGGGCAAGGGTGCTAAACGGTGTAAGGTGGGGAATTGAACTCCCCCCTCAATTAAAAAAAAAAGAGAAAGAATAGTATTTTTCAACAGAAGAGCCCTACCCTGACCTCCAGGGCGCACACACACACTCCACACATTTCACCCAGAACTGCACAGGACTAACTGAGCAAACCATGGGACCAAGCCAATGTCTATGAGGAAGACAGGCAGAGATGTGTAAGAAATTTAAAAACTTACTAAACAATTAATTAAATGAAACCATCTTTTCCAGGTGACGAAACCAATCTCCATCGTAATTTAAACATTAGGAGAATTTTGTTTAAAATGATGGGGCTAGGTTTTTTGTACGCCCCTTCCTCCTTTTTTTTTTCTCTCTCTCTCGCACACACGTATCACAGTTCTGATTCCTAAAACAATTTGAAAGATATCATCAGAATTGGACTTTTGACTTAAACTACCAAAACCATAAATTAACTAGTGTTTCCCCTCTCTATCAGTATATTGCTTGGCAACTTAAGAAGGAAAATTAACAAACATTTGAAGAACTACCTATGCACACTAGAATTGACAATTTAGTAGACAGAGATAAACAGAAGATCAACTTAGAATCAAGTTTTTAGAAACACACACTGAGGACGCCCAGGTGCTCCATTTTACTAATTGTTCTGAATCTGCAAGGAACAAATATGCCCTAAAAAAATGGAACTTAAACTTTAAAGGTGATGAAAAGTTAGCCAGACCTGGAAGTTGTCTTTCAGGGGTCCCAGAAACATCTCATTTTCCATCAGAGCAAAGTACTTGATGCTTTACTCTTCTGTCAATTTTTAAATTAGTCTTTGCACTCCCTATACCAGCAAGCAATGCAACAGGTCCTGGCCTGATAAGACTCCACTGGGCATTTGACGGTGTTTTCAGACCGGCTACAAAACAGGGCCCACAGCTGCAGCACAAGTTTTGAACTTGATTCAAGGTGTGATACTGCCTAGCGGTAAACTACACAGGAGGCTCCTGTAGCATATAGGAAGGTCCCTCGGAGTAGTCATGTGGAAGATGATCACAAGCCAGCATACGTCCATCACACACAACAAATTCCGCACTCAATTTCACTTTTGTCCAAATGACAATCAAGAATTAAAATCTTTCAGGGGCTGGCCCCGTGGCCAAGTGGTTAAGTTCATGTGCTCCGCTGCAGGCAGCCCGGTGTTTCGTTGGTTTGAATCATGGCACTGCTTGTCGAACCACGCTGAGGCAGCGTCCCGCATGCCACAACTAGATGGACCCACAACAAAGAACATACAACTATGTACTGGGGGGCTTTGGGGAGAAAAAGGAAAAAATAAAATAAAAATAATAAAAATAAAAAGAATAAAAAAGGGGACCGGCTCCGTGGCCGAGTGGTTAAGTTTGTGTGCTCCGCTGTGGCGGCCCAGGGTTCGGATCCTGGGTACGGACATGGCACCACTCGTTAGGCCACATTGAGGCAGCGTCCCACATCCCACAACTAGAAGGACCTGCAACTAAGATATACAACTGTGTACGGGGGGGGGCGGGGGGGGGGTGGTGGAGAGATAAAGCAGAAAAAAAAAATTGGCAACAGTTGCTAGCCCAGGTGCCAATCCTTAAAAATAATAAAAAATTTAAAAAATTTAAAAAAAAAGAATTAAAATCTTTCAGTCACTGGGGGCTCTGGGGGACCAGCTTCTCCAACCAGTGGAGGATGTGCAGGCTCAGTCATTATCGGCTGAACTCTGAGTGTGTCGGTGTTAATGCAAAACCTCTCCCCATCATCTTGTTTTCTTTTCATTTGATGGTTTCATGAGAAATTAGCTAAAGAGGTGCATTTAAACTGCATGTCTGCCATCTGGTAACATTCCAAATGATCTCATTTTTAAAAAATTAACCTATTTTTCATCTAATGTTCAGAATATACCTTCCTTGTCTCACATTAAAAAAAAAAAGGGGTCAATTAAAAGTATCTGATATAACCTTAAAGCTATTTAACATTATTATCCTTTGCCGTTTAATAAATTTAAGCCCTGTCTACCTCATCTATTGTGATTAATAGGCCTTTATATATCCTTCTATGAACTTGAATGTGTGGGGGTGGGGTGTGTGTGCATGCGTAGGTTTTAAACAAGATTCCTGAAAGATTCATTTTCAGACATAAAAAATTACCAAAAACGTGGCCAGTCCAGTGGCATAGCAGTTAGGTTTGTGTGATCTGCTTTGGTGGCCCAGGGTTTGTGGCTTTGGATCCCAGGTACAGACCTACATGCTGCTTATCAAGCCATGCTATGGTGGCATCTCACATACAAAATAGAAGAAGATTGACACAGATGTTAGCTCAGGGACAATCTTCCTCAAGAAAAAAGGAAAAAAAATTATCAAAAGGCAGGGTCCATTTCTGTCAAATGATGGGTTGGCCACTGCTTTATGCACAAAAAGGAGGGAAAAAGACAGAGGGAGTCCTTAACGCCCAGAAAGATGAAGGAGCAAGTGAAGAGTTAAGTCAATAACTGTGAGCTTTACCAAACTTTTAAGTATTTTCCACTAAAAGATGGTGAAAGGGCTTTAGTATATGCAGACAAGTTTAAAATGCTTTTCTTAGGTGGTGCTAAAAATTACTGAGTCATGTCCCAAGGACATCTCTGTCGAGAAGCCCTGACTACTCTTATATTGGTCAATGTCTCCAGCAGGTAGGGACAGGCTGGTAAGCATGGTGTAGGAAACAGAATATCACCTAACAACAGAGACAGAACCCAGGCACTAACTATCTAGAGTGAGGATGGGTAGTGATAGATGGAGCGGGAAGATGCTTATGCAGTAAAGGGCACTATCTTGATCACCTTTGTGCCCCACTGCCCAAAACAGGGCTTGGAAAATAGTAAGAGTTCAATGAATATTTGTTGAATGAATGAACAAGTGAAAGAGAACAAAAAAAGAAAAGGGAAGACTATAAATAAGAAACGGAAAGATAGGATGGGAAGTAGAGGAAAGCTATAGGCTAGAGTTCGTTTAAACCCTGAGAAATCCTCACATACTTTTTGCCAAGAATCAAAGCCCTAATAGCCAATGATAAATGAGCCTTGGCTTTTGATAAGGCACCATCCCTAGCACCATGCCTGTGGGAATCCTTAGAGTGGGGGTGGGACCAGCCATGGTGGAAAATGTTCCCTCTGGGCTCTTAATTCCCCATAGTGCTTGGAGACATGGAGTGCATGGGTATCCTCACAACGTATTTTGGCTGTGTTTCAACCTCCTTTTCCAAATGTTTTTTAATCAAAGCTACTTACAAGTAGCGTAAGTGACTCATTTTAATTTCCCTTCCTCTCTCTGTTCCTGTGTCCTCTCTAGCGCAGGTGGTGAAGAGAAACAAAACAGTCAACTGGTGTGGGGTGGGGGGGGGAGGGGGAGGAGGTAACCCCTAACTGAGAACTAGGCCCTAACACTTGGACACTCCCTGTTACACACAGGATGAATACTGTAGCTCTGGGTGTCTCAAAACAAGCTGAGAAAGAGACACATAGGAAGGAAGAGCTTTCTAACGTGAACAGTGTTTTAGGAGAAAATATTTTTAAACAGTATTAGGACGGGATAAACAGGGTGCAAAGGTTTCAGCACCGGTCATTGAAAGGAGACAGCCATCTGTCTCAATTAAACGATCCTGGGCCCCAGTTTTCTTCTTTACTTCCCACAGCTCTTAAAAAAAAGTGCAGGAAAAAAATATTATCTACATATTACCCAATATGTTGGCTAAATAAGCACTGATGAATTCAAAGTGAAGATTCTGCTCTCAGAAGAAGTCCCATGAACCACTACAATTTCACTTTTCATCCTCATTAACCCTTTGACTCTGTGGAGAGCTTCTCTCCCTCTCGACCAGAGGGGCTACTAAGCATACCTTTGGCAACATGTACGCGGACCACAGGAAGCCTCCAGAACGGCTGTCCCCATGAATGCCCCCACCTCAAATAGTAGGAAGAATTTCCAGTGGCAGCAGTGGGGAAGCATGCATATATGTCTAGGTGGGTTTACGGGGACACGGTTGGCAGTAGTTGGAAGTAAGGAAATAAGTTGGTAATTTATTCTTTAAATAGTGTCCCTCTCACCACCTAATTCGGGACCTAAGATAAAAAGTGGTGGGCCACATGTATATTCTGTCACCTCCCCCATTTCTCCAGTGGACATAAGCGATACAAGCGGAGGGCAAGCCACGGGAAACCAGGAAATGTGCACGAATCCAGCTGCTACCACATATTTAGAAAATAGGAAGTAAATGAACTCACAGTACACACTTGGGATGGTTTAAATATGGGGAAAATATACACATGGGTGGAGTAAATACACAGAAGGGTTACTAGGAGGGAAGACGAAGATCCTTTTAGAAAGAAAGAACGTCGTACGTCCTCACACCTTGATAAAAATACCACTTTTCAATCCTTTGTCTTCCTATAAGAATAATAGAAGCCATAAGGGAGAAATAGTTCTCTTCATGGGAGTTTCCCACTCTTGGGCTAATGTTGACATTGCCCTGCCCAACGGGAACAGGTCTCCTCTCTCTCAAACTGTGAGTGTCTCCAGCACTCAAGGTGCTGACGGTCAGGGCACCATCACCCAGTTGAGTCCCTGTTCAGTGAGTGATGGGGCCGCTCTGCAGCAGACAAGCTATCTGGCAGTGGGAGAGGATTCCCTTCCCCAGAGGTAGGTCTGTGAGACCAGCTTGTACCCAGATGGGCACAGGATCCATGGGGTTTAACTATATATGCAAATGCTCCTCTTCTTTGACCTCAATAAATTAAAGGTGAAAGGTTAATATGGTGATGAGAAGAAAAACCACTGTGGAATGAGAAAGTTTTAGATCTCTTGCTGAGGAAAACAATGGTCGTGCTCTCCCTCCCAAGACTCTGCGGTAACATAGAGCCCAAAAGGCTGAGGGTAGGAAGCATAAAAAGCTAGAGGGTGTACGAGATTCTAATGCAGTGATAAGGTACACAGCTTCTACCTGGCTGGGAAATTTGTCCTCTGAGTGAAAAATGGAACAGAATGTTTCACTGGCCACTCAAATATTTTCATCCACACTGCAACTGGATCCCTCAGAAAATAAAGCTTCTTCTTAGAGTTGTCACCATCAAACAATATTTACTAATGGCCTTTGTGTCACAGTTTATGTTGTCAATAAGATCACATCTGTAGTCATTTATACCAGAAAACAGAAAACAACACAGGAATACAGGAGGACACATTATCCCAACTGCACACACACTTCCTAGGCGTCCTCCTTAATTCGTTTGCTCAGTATTACAAAGGAGGATCTGGAACTCCTCCACCTCACCCTACCCTACCCAGCACCTCTGCCCTACAGCCCTACCCTCAACCCTGCTGTGATCAAAACCCTCCCTCCCCAAGTCCAGCCAAACAGAAACGGAATCTATAATGAAGGTGGAGCATACGAAATTCCTTTCCAAGTTCTTGCCCGGTTTCTGGGAAGGCAAGCCAATACAAATTTTCGTGGCTACATTAACATATGCAGCTATGCAACAGGGAGATGATAATAAAACAAGAGCCCTTTGAGTCCAGCCTTTCTGAGGCCCAGGCCTCAGTGTGGGAGGCAGAGGAAGCCGGGTCAAGAAAGCAAAAGGGTGTCCCGAGGGGTGAGAGCTCTAAGAGGAAAAGGAGGCGCTGGCCCCGGGTAGGGTGGGGGTGAGTTGGAAGAGTGGGGAGAGCAGCAACAGCATTCAGGTGTGTGGGGTCAAGGATTTGTAAGCTGTGTATGGAATGACACAATAAATAGAAGGCGGCTGACAGTCAAAGAGTCAGTGTACCACCAGTCATGGTGGGAGAATCTGTTAGAAGTCCCCTCTTCTTTCTGCAAAAAGAATAGCCCTTCCAAAGCTGCAGATGGCTATTTCTGACTCTGTCCTGACTACACCGTCAGGCAGATAACACCTCTGTATATCCTCTGAGCTTAACAAGATCTAGACCTTCCAGAAAAGAATTCTCTGGCTATATAAACATGTCACATTTGTATCTTATTAAAGTGATCTGTTCCCTATTTGTACAAGATACGGTTTTTGCACTCCAAAGAGCTCCAATTTGCACTAAGTTTTCAAGCGCTGAAAAAAAGAGTCTAATTCTTATTTAAGATCCAACTTCTTCAGTTATGGGTTTTCTTTGTATTTGCATATTTGTACACAAATTCGTATTTCTATATATATATAGACTCACACATATTTCCTGAGAGTTGCTTAGGATAGATATGGCAATGAGGAAAGCGATCTGGCCATTAGCTATAAGCTCATTGCTGGTCATATTCATTACAAGTCATTTAAAAATTGACATATAAATATTCTTTGCCATCAGTTGAAGTACAGAATGCTATAGTGAATATAGAAATCAGAGGCATCAACTCCACTGTGCAGGTATTTATTCAATAGATTAGGCTTCATAAGCTTTATATCTGAAAATTAAATACTGTGCTAATATAAGTAAAAACAGGCTTTCATTTTAATATTAAACAAGGCTGCATTTTTACCTAATTTTTGGAATTATAGAAAGTGCGACAATTCCATAATTATCGCAAGTAACAAGCAACAAAAGAAAAGAGAGATAATTGGACTATATCAAAATTAAAACCTTTTGTGCTGCAAATAATACCATCAAGAAAGTGAAAAGATAATCAGCAGAATGGGAGAAAAGATTTGCAAATCATATATCTGATAAGGGACTTATATCCAAAAAATAAAAAGAACTTTCACAACTCAAGAAGAAAAGGACAAATAACTCAATTAAAAAGTGGGAAGAGGACTTGAATAGACATTTCTCCAAAGAAGATATACAAATGGCCAATAAACACATGAAAACATGCTCAACATCATCAGTCATCAGGAAAATGCAGATCAAAACCACAATGAAATACTAACAGTTCGCATCCAGTATGATAGCTATAATAAAAAAGGCAGACAATAACAAGTTTTGGCAAGGATGTAGAAAAATTGGAACTCTCACACATGCTGGTGGGGATGTAAAATGGTGCAACTGCTTTGGCAAATAGCTTGGCGATTCTTCAAAATGTTAAACATAGAGTTACCATCTGACCCACCAATTCCTCACCTATGTATACACTCAAGAAAAACAAAATATACGTTGACACAAAAACTTGCACAAAAATGTTCATAGCAGCAAAAGTTGGGCAACAACCAAAATGGTCATCAGTGGATAAATAGATAAACAAAATGTGGCATATGCATTTTATACCATATATAAAATTAACATTATATTATAGACGTATCCATTCCAATAATACCCCGTGGAATATTATTCAGCCATAAAAAGGAATAAAGCACCTATACATGTTACAACATAGATAAACCTTGAAAACATTATGCTTAAGTGAAAGAGGCCAGTTACAAAAGACCACATATTGTATGATTTCATTCATATGAAATGTGCAGAACACGCAAATGTACTGAGACAGATAGATTAGTGGTTGCCTAGGGCTGGAAGTGGGCGGGGGGAGGACAGGGGATAAAAAATGACTGCTAATGGGTATGAAGTTTCTTTCTGGGGCAATGAAAATGTTCTGTAATTAGATGTGGTGACGATTGCACAACTCTGTGAATATACTAAAAACCACTGAATTGTACACTTTAAATGGGTAAATTTTATGGTATGTGAATTATATCTCAATAAAGATGTTTTTAGAAATGGGATGGTGCTTTAAAAAATCAGTCTGGAAGTCCCCTCTAACACATAACCATCTGAAATATATAAATTCTTAGAAAAGTAGAGTACTGGGTTCAATAAATTTCTCCAGGTGCTCAAAAAAAGTTGAAGTGAAAGAAAGTATTTTTCAATTTCAGAATGATTAGACTACGCCATTTCAACATTTTTATGCTCTCAAATTCTTCAGTACCATGTATTTGACGATGCGACAGACAATATTAATAAAACAAATAAACAAAATACTTTTCTATTGATACTTCCACATTACTCTTGGACTCTTTTAGATAGCTTTGCTATCAAGTCCACCTGTTCACTTTAGGCGTGAGCTCTACACTCAGCTGTGTGTAAGCAAGTAGTATCATAAGGAATTAGGCACAACTAAGCCGCCCATGTTTTCTCCACCTCTTAATTAGATAACTTGTAAGTCTGAAAGAGGCAGATATGAGATGACATTAATATAAAACTAAACCACTATTTTCCATCTTTTTTTTAATTGTTTTTAACTTTTCCTTTTTTTCCCAAAGCCCCCCGGTACATAGTTGTGTATTTTTAGTTGTGAGTCCTTCTAGTTGTGGCATGTGGGATGGCACCTCAGCATGGCTTGATGAGCAGTGCCATGTCTGTGCCCAGGATTCGAACTGGCAAAACCTGGGCCGCTGAAGTAGAGCGTGCAGACTTACCCACTCGGCCAGGGGGCTGGGCCCATCTTTGCAGATTATTATTGAAGTCACACTGCTTATAAAGTTTGATAGACTACAATTTTCCAATGGAGAAATACCAACTAGAACAGTGAATAGTTTGTGCCCTGAGAAATTATGTAGCTAAAATCTCTAATTTATCTCAAGGAGTTCTTTAGAATAGAAAAGTCTCCAATATAGTCTTTGATTTATTGGGGGTGGGAGGAAGCTTTTTCCTCCTAAAAGAATGCCAACATTGCCCAGGAATAATCATGAAATTTAACAGCAAAGAACACTGAACAAAAGTAGTATTATCTGAGACTCATAACCAACACTATCTTGATTTATTAGGTACATGTGCTCTTCTAAAAAAGGTTCCCAGATATCATTATTTCATAATAAATTAAAAAGAATCTCCAGTGAAGAAAGATGGTTCTTTTTAAAAAGTAAAATGTACATTTAATAGAGCTTTGTTCTTGTCGGCTTCAACCTAAGGCATTCTTTTGAGATAGACAAAATTTATTTCTCCAATTAACCATTTATTCAGCACAGTGCGTCTCAAAACTTAGCTGTCAGAGTTACCTGTAGGGCTTGTAAAAACCTCACAGTTTCAGCTAGGTCCAGAGTAGGGCTCGAAAATTCGCACTTTTAACACCTCCCTAACCTCCCCAACCCATGCTGATTCTGCAGGTCTGGGGACCACACCTTGAGGAGCACTGCCTCAGCTCGGACAGAGTTGAGGCTGGTTAGACAAAGTCCTGGCTGGGCAGGTCTTAGAGGAAGGAAAGGCAAACATCACTCAAAGGCCAAAACACATTTGCATTCAAAATTTAAATAACAGCAATGATCATAATCTGCTCCTCTGAACTTTTGTGGTTCGTACATATTGTTTATCTTCCTGGTTTCACACCACCTGCACTCCTGCCCTCCCACGATGTGTTTCTGGGGGTTCTTCTCCTCCCAGCAAGCCTACATGACAGCAGCCAGGCCTGCCCAACATGCCCTTATCCCTCCATCCAGCAGAAGATTCCACTGGTGGGTCCCAACGGAGCTGAGGCAATCAGCTGGAGTTTGGAATTGGGACTAAGAAATTTCTGTTTAGCTGCTCTTTTGAACAAGAGGTAAACTCAAAAGCTATTGGTAGTTGCCATTTTCTACCACGTGGGCTGGGTAACAAAAAGTCCAACTGTGTGCGCAGAGAGAAGCAGGGATGAGGCGGAGAGCGAGGGCTTCCTGGGTTCCATATGGTCCTCCAGCCCCTGGCTGCGATGGAGGACGGAGGCCCTGCTGCATGCCTGCCCTTGGGTTCGTAAGTCAACCTAAGTCAACCCCAAACCTGCATCTCCTATTAAATTCCCCTTTCTTGCATAAACTGACTGGAGAAGATTTGTTATTTACAACCCAAAGGGCCCTAATTAGAACTGTTGATAAAGTCATCTTGAGGTACCTTTCCTGTCTGCTTCAGTTCACCTCAGAGATTAAATTCACCTTAAAACTTCATCCTACTCAAGTTTACCTGCTTCTAAATATCTCATAGCTGAAGACCTATCTTACTTAGGTGATTCCTTGAACCTACCTCACTAGGTATTTCAAATCCAGGGCCTATTTGAATTCCTCTGTAAGAGGCAATTATAATTTATATTTCTCTCCAAGACTAGGCAAGGATAAGTGAATATAAATTAGAAACAAGTATAAATCCATTTGATTTCCTTCTTTGAGCACGGAAATGAGAAAATCAATAGATGTGTTTCAAATTAAGGTCTAACAGAAAGTTTTATTTAGCATGTTAGATAAATTTAAATGTTTAATCTTTCATTCATGTTTCTGAATAACTCCAGCTCTCCAGCTACTTATTTTTTGGAAATTCATATTTTTAAATGGCATTAACTGCTACTTCTAGGTTCAACCACATATGTGGGACATTTTACAAATGCATCCCCATGTAAACATGTGGCTCCCCAAAGGGAGAAAAGGATGTTTCTTTATCGCTTTGAGTCTAGCTACTTCTCTTAAAGCACAGGAGAGACAGCAGATAAAATTTGTGTCACTTTCAACATTACATCACATCTGTGATAAAACACCTATTTCCATAAGTTTGCGAGGTTATTAGACATTGCAAAACCAGAGTTTAATACTGACTTGATTCTCTCAGTCTATCTAACATTATATATCCTCTGTATTGAACTTCAGCATTTTGGCCTCCTTAAATCACAACTTCTGGGAATTATCTTTGGCAACTATACGCTGAGCAGAAAAGTCTGATTATTTTGTCTGGCTTGTGTCACATAACAACAGGTAGTTGCAGACATCCAGTGGTTTCCTTAGAGTGAGTTGCTTTCTTTATGGTAATCAATTTACTTGGCCCAGCTGTCAGGCACTTAACTTCCCAATTAATGAGTGGAAATGGACCTTGAGCCACAGGAAGGAAGAAAACTCAGATTTTCCCAAACATGCAGTTAATGAAAAATTTAGCCTAGTCTCTAACTCATCTGTGTTTTTCCCATAAACCATAAATGTCAGTTTGGAAAACAATATACCTATAGAGATTTCTCCACATAGGAAATTTTCACATGATATTTGACTGGGCCATGTGCCCAACATCCATCATTAAGGAGTTAACATAAATTAATTTGAAACTGGAAATGAAGCAGCCAAAATTGTTGACTTGCTTCTTCTAATTAATTCAATGAAAAGACTGAAAGGGCCTGAACCACCAGATCATAGCTTCTAATCTCAGAGAAATAAGTAACAGAGAGGAAAAGTCCTTTTATTCCACATCTTAATTATTCCTTGGGTCAAAAGTGAAAGAAGGAAAAAAAATGTATGATAATGCATGGGATGTACTTTTCTCACCCAACTCTTTCTGATCCAAAGGATTTTGCCCAGCGTTACAGAAGACTGTAAATGAAAATTAGCAACGCAGGAAGCAATGGGGACTCCCATCCACAAGAACACCTCCAGCAAGGCTTTGCAGAATCAGGTAGGCAGCCCTGACTAACCTGCATAGATGCTTTGGGAAGTGAATTGCTCCTCTTGTCTATAGAGGGACAGGAAATATCATGGAAAAGGGAGTCTGAAGACACTGACAACTCCTTTACTTAAATGTCTTTCAGGGCATGAACACTGAAATTGCTGAAATTAGAATTTGAGGGAAGAGCATAGGAAGTTTTTCCCCAACATCTTCCTTCTTCCAAAAGCACTGATCAATCTGTGATTAAAAACTCTAATATCCACTTAAAACCTAATAAAGGGTGAGTCCACTTTACCTTGTGGCTTAGGAATGAAAAGACTTTTGTTTTTAAGTTATACGCCTATTTTTAGGACTAACTTGGAAACTTCTCTGCAGTTTACCTGACCGCAGTCTGCTAGACTCAAGAAGCACAGATTCCAAGTGCAAAGTCACTCAGTGAATAGATTCCACTGCCCTGGATTACTTCTGACTAGACCACAAGCATCTAGAAAGTAGCGACTGTGAGGCATATTTCTTTGATCTGTTGCACATAGAATGCTGAGAAATTTTTTCAGCGCAAAAAATAGTTCTCTTAGTCTTTAAACAAGTTTTCACTTCTATACCACAAAGCAGGGCAGATGCCCTCCGGAAATGTGACCATGTCATCCATTTAACTGTTGTTGAACCCCACAGCACATGTACTCAATAAAACTCAACATAAACATTTAGAAGGGCCATTGCTGTCCACAAATATCGTTAAATGTGCATGGCTGCATAGCTGTATTCTATTTGAGGGATCTCATTATTATCGAGGAAATGATTTCATACTTCATTGTCTCAAATTGCATCATCCAAAAGGATTAAGATAACATGTTTTCCTTGCAGAACATCTTTCGTGAAATCTCATTTTTGCATATTATCTTTTGGTGCCACCCCAGCTTTCTCCGTGCACAATGCTGGCTGCACAGCAAACTCTGAAATAGAAATATCATGCACGAGAATCTTACCATTGGGAGGGGACAAGTCACTGTTGGAAGAGAGTTAATGTCATTGTACTGTGAAAGTGTGTGCTATGGCAGAAGAAATGAGAGAGCTGTGCAACCTCTCTGAATTAAGTGGAAAAAACAACAGACAGATTATTCTATGTCATCAAGACCTTTTGACACAGGAGAGAGGGTTCAAATACATGAAACTATGTTGGCTTGAACACCATTTTTTTAAACTTTCAGCAATCAGCATAATCTTGCCAGACCTCCCATCAACATAGAAGCTGCGCTATCACTGCAAAGCTTAGAAAAACGGGGCTACAATAGGGATGTAATAATTGATACGCTTTATCTATAAAAAATCAGGTTTCCCTGAAGTTCTAGTATGTTTTGAATTAACATCAAAGGGAAAGAATTCTTAACCCCACCAACTGGCAAACATAAGAATTTCAACTGTTCTGATATAATGACTCTAAGTAAATCACTGTTGGTCTCTTACTTTCCAACCTACTCGTCAACCAGGAACAGTCAGAATCGTCGATGAAATTACACGGGGAAGGAGACTCCCTAATGCCTATCCTGCTTTCATCCTCCAAGTACAACAAGTTACAAGATGAAAACAGCTTTTGACTCAAATTAGCATTTTGAATACAGTTTCTAAAAATCATCTTTAAACAGTAGTGAACTAAGGATGGGATATGACTTGGTAAGGAGTATTTATTGATACAACTTTTCTTTCCATGTTCTGACAGCCATACCTTTGAATTTAAAAGACACTAAATTTCACCCATTCCGAAGGCAATGGGACACATAGGAGACTGGGCGGAAAAGAATCCAAAATACATAAATTTCAAATTATAACCTGTTTTGTCAACATCTGATAAGCTGGGATTACATTTAGATACTAATAAAAATTATTCGTTCATCCTAAGAACTTAGATTAATTCTTGTAATATTCCATTATGAACTTTTCTATTCATAAAATCTCATTGCCACTCTACTGGTAATTATTTCAAGTGCTACCTCAACTGCTTATTAAGTTAAGAAAAATATTTTAATGGTTCTTAAAGAATATAATATAAATACACAAAAAAATGCAAGGTCCTCTATTAGAAAAGAATAGACCTTTTCATCAATTTGCAGAAAGTGCTTTGAATGTCATTAGAACCCATTTAAAATTAGGACCTACACCACCTTAGAAAGCAGCAGTGTTTTGCAACAATTTGCAGTCATGTTCAGGAAAAGAAGGCTGTATTTAATAAGACACGTACACAGCTAACATCCACAAACAAACTCAGACACACAACACAAGAATTTAAGCCTAGTAATCCAATCATCCCTGAATTCACGGCAATAATGTGATATTGCCGCCATTAGGCTAATCAGAAGCCACGCAGGAAGCAGCCCCGTGGGCTTGCAAGTGAAATGACCAGAATGTGAATATTTTAAAATAAATCAAGTACCTGATAGTTTCATGAGAAGCTCAGATGCTGCTTTGACTGACATATCCCGCCTTAGCACATTCCCCTTCCCGTCCTGGGGCTTAAGGGTGTCTTCAGAGATGCCTGGGGCTGGGACTTCCGATTCCGGGCTAAACACATAGCTGGACCGAGGCAAGGTGGCACTGAGGGCCTCCTCTTCCTTAGGCTCCTCTTTCACTTTAAAATTAAGATTCATGGGCTCCTTCTGATTTGCAGCTGTCAAAAGAAGAAAGGGATTATATATATATACACGTATATAAAAGGCCACTCCCCCTGTTAGCTGCCCCCGACTTCATGAAGTATGGAATGCACAATTAAATTGTGCTAACAGCAGGGGGACCACCACTTGATCAACATAGGCTGGGCCCAGGGCACAGAAACACATTCCCTTCATGAGAGTAGGATTCTGAAGAAGGTGGGTTTCTGAATCTTTCCAATTTATCATATTTTAAGAAGTGCTGCCTTTACAAAGTGTTTGGGCATTTTTCTCTTTGGTTTCTCTCAATGTCTTCTTTCCTGTATGTGCTGTTGTCTCTCTGACTTATTAGCACTCTCCCTACCAATCCTATTATAGAATAATGCTTCCAGGCAGTTATTCTGCCATAAAATACTGAATATGAACACGAATCAGAGGCAATACTCAAAGCAAAAACCTGGGGTGGGGTGGTGAGGTGAAGATGGAGAATTTGCCACTGAGAAAAGCTCGGACTAGAGATATACCACTTTTGCCTCATTATAAGCTAAAGATACTGACCCACAAAAGTGGGGCATGTGCTTGGCACTGTTTTTCTGGTCCGTGCCTGTAGCCCAAGTCTTCTCTGAGTCCATAACGGGCATTTTTAAAGAAAACTTTTTATTTTGAAATAATCTGAGATTTGCAGAGAAGTTGCAAAGATGATTCAAAGAGTTTCCATATATCCTTCGCCCAGCATTCCCTACTGTTAACATCTTACATAACCACGGTGCATGTGTCAGAACTCAGAAATTCACATTACTCTGACCTAAACTCCAAATTTTATTCGGATTTCACCAGTTTTTCCACTAATGTCCTTTTTCCATTTTTAGCATGGTTGGTTGGTATGGAGTGTGTGGTCAGGGCAGAGCTAACTGGCCTATTATGGGATGGATTCTGTGGCTTGGCTGCACCATACCAGACCTTCACCCACTGAGCTACATACTATACAGAAAAGACCAAGAAGGGAGACAAGCATCCTCTGCTACCCACTTGTCATGTTCACAGGCATCTTGCTCCCCTTTAAAGAGCCAACTGGTAGGAACTTTAGGTTGGAGATATTAAGTGTGCCTGTCTTTTGAGAAAGAAGATCTTAACCCAGTACAGGGTTCTTAGTAACGCTTATTAGAACGAGCCTTAAGCCTACTTAACAAATAAAAAGATGAAAATAAATCCCCAAAGCAAACACCTATCATCCCTGCCCACCATCTGCCCCCAGCCGATACACAGGCTCCAAGTCCTTTCTTTCCACCTCCTGCCCTTTTAAGAATGTACATTCTGGAATCACAAGTTCACACAGCTGGGCATATTTGGAAGCTGGACCCCAGAGGGCCAAAGTGAATTTGGAAGTTTTACTACCAGAAAGATGAAGAGCTGGGACTAGAAGCCAGTCCATGGCCTGCTCATCCTGTGTCCCTTATCTACCTCCACCAACTACTCCGCCACCTCTGGTCCATGTGCTATAACAACATTTGAATGTAACTTGACTTTTCAAGTCTTTGCTAAAATACCACCTTCTCAATGAAGTCTACCCTGACCATTCAGTCCAAAATTTTAACCCCCATTCCCACAGTACGCCCAATCTCTCTTATTCTACTCTAATCTTCCTTTCCCCCCAAAATACTTATCACCTGATAACATACTGTTAGGGGTGAATTGCATTCCCTCTTCCCACAAATTCCTTTGTTGAAGCCCTAACCCCTATTGTGACTATATTTGGAGACAGGGAGGTAATTACGGTTAAATGAAGCCATTAGAGTGGGGCCTTGATCCAATATAACTGGTGTCCTTCTAAGAAAAGAGACACCAGCGATGTGGGCGCACAGAGGGAAGACCATGTGAGGGCACAGCGAGAAGATGGCCGTCTGCAGGCCAAGGAGAGAGAGGCCTCGGGAACCTGCCAACACCTTGATCTTGGAGCCCCAGACTCCTGAACTGTGAGAAATACATTTCTGTTATTTAAGCCACTAAGTCTGCAGTATTTTGTTCTGGCAGCCCAAATAATCGCATACTGCGCAACTTTCTTATTTATTATGTTAACCATTTATGATCTGTTCCTCTAACTCGAGGGTAGGCTTCGTGAAGGCTGTGATCTTTAACACTGATGTATCTTGAGTGCCTACATCAGTGTATGGCACATAGTAGGCACTCAATATATACTTGCTGATGAGTAAACTATGTTGGCTACAAATTAGTGATGTGCGATGGTGCTCCACTATTACCTGTAGTAAACACAACTAAGAACCCCCAAATAGTCCACCAAAGGCAATCAGAAGTACTTTCCTGGATCTCATCACTAGACTGCGGATAAGACGCTAGGGATCAAGTTAAAAGCTCTGCTACCTATGCCACAGCGTTTACTGAGGTGTCTTTGAATAATTACATGGACTCTGGCATTACTAAAGGAAGAGTCGAGAAAAATCTCAAGGAAAAGTGCTTAAAATCTAGCCCTTTGAGGGCAGTGCCATTGGAATCTGAACCAAAGGGAATAAGGACAGTCTCCAGAAGAATCTTCAAGTATGCATTTCTGACCTCTACCAGGAAGGTAGCTCCTAGGAGAGCTCTGTTAGCATACTTCTCCCCTTTCAACCACTTCCTGGGGGTTCTTGCTGGCCACCTCCTAAAGCTTGCTCTTGCCCTAACTCTTTCTTCCAGAACTCTTCATAAAATCTTTTTCCAAGAGCATCCTAGTTAGTCACAACAGAATAATTAAATAGTGTGTTTTCTATGAAGTCTGTAACTTTGATCCTTTGGGAAGGAATAACATAAAGTGAATGGTTATGTATTTTCAAAACTGCTTCAGTGCCGTATCTTTTATTTTAAAACTTTTAAAAATTCTAAGATGAGGCTAGAAAAGAGATAAGAACTACTGAGTCTCTAGAAGCAAATCCCAACTTCAACAGAGGGCAACCATTAAGCTGATGCTCTCTGAAGATATAAAAGTAGCTTCTAGGAGCATTAGTCAGAATGCATGCTACATAAGACTTAAGAAAAAAATTAAGGTATTTAGCATTGTTAGGACAACCCAGATTTAAAAGAACTTCAATAAGACACTTAAAAAAAAAAACAATAGGTAAGCTGTATGTTGCTGGATTACAAATTTGCAAGGCACTTCATAACTGGTTTTCACTCTGACAATGTCAAGAACTGCATAAAACTAGTAAGGTGCTGGGGAAATGTACATATAGCTAATGATATACCTCATTAGCTCATAAATACAAAACATGTGAGGGGGCCAGTCCCATGGCGTAGTGGTTAAGTTCGCATGCTCCACTTCAACGGCCTGGGTTTGCGGGTTTGGATCCTATGTAAAGACCTACACCACTTGTCAGCCATGCTGTGTGGTGACCCACATATAAAATAGAGGAAGACTGGCATAGATGTTAGCTCAGGGCTAATCTCCCTCAAGCAAAAAAGGAGGAAGATTGGCAGCAGATGTTAGCTCAGGGTGAATCTTCTTCAGCAAAAAAAAAAAAAAAAAAAAACCAAAACAAACCAAAACACACCATGTGGGAAGACTTGTTTGCCCAAGTTTTAATTTCCTAAATGTTTGGGTCTAAATAGAAAATGTAAAAATAGAAATACGAAAGCTTCTCTGCTCTCTTTCAATTACCAGAAATATTTACACTGAGAATAGTACATAAAGCATATATTTTAAAATTAATATGACTGAATAATTGCCATCATTTTTATCTTAAAAAAATTCTCTTTCTATAGAGAAAGGTGAAATTAAAGATGTTTTCTTTCTTCTTTGGGGAAATTGCTAAGAAAAAAGCAATAATTTATGACTCACTGCCTACTCTTTATTTCATTCTTACCACTAACAAAAAGGTTTGTGCACATATGGAACTCAATTCACAAAGGACTTTCCCAGCACGTGCCTTGACTTCTGTTTACGTATCTTAAAGTTTCCAGATACTCCACTTTAATGCAGGAGGAAGCCCCACTAATCAACAGGTCCCTCTTCTCACTGTTTGTTCCCAACATTTTAGGACCTGAGCCACTCTGATTTTAAATTATGTATATTTCTAAGTCCACACACTCAATGGCGTTGGGCTGCCAGTTAAAGGAAACAAATCAGCTTTGTGAGAATTTATAAAGGATTCAAGATAATGGCTAATATGGGAAAGGAATGGGAAAGCCACTGAAATAAAATGATTCCAAGTTTGGAAGCCTAATGGGCAGGCAGTGATGAGTTGTAAAAGAAACCCCTCTTCATAGTCACAGTAAAGTTCGCATCAAGATTCTTTCCAAGCACTGCCCTCAGGACAGTTCTATATAACTTCCTTAAAGACCATTATTTGTTCTAATAATGCATACAACTAGCATTTGAATCATTACACCAGAACCGATCCTTCCGTCAACCACAGCAGATAGGTATTACCGCTATCTTCATTTTATAGGTGAAGAAACTAAGGTCCCAAGAGGTTAACAGACTGACTCCCTCAAATCACAGAAATGCTAGACTTGAAGGTCTGTGGGTGAAAGAGCACCCAAGTTTTCTCTTTTCTCTCCAAGACGGTCAAAGCATCTTTAAGAAAGATACTAACCTAAACAGTTGGATTGCGGGCTTTGGAAAGTAAGTGATATGGAGTGAACCAAGCATCGTTAACAAGAAAGAGAAAGGTGGGGTGTAACCTGATGGTAAGGGATGTTTTCTGGTAGGAAAGAACTTTGTGAAGGTTTGATCAAGAGGCTGAAAGAGGAGGAATGGACCGCAACATGCCTACTTCTATGCTGTTTTGTCCATTCCCTCTGGTGAAGGAAAATGACACTTTCTTTGAATTTAATAAGACAGAGCTCTCTTTCAGTTCAGAGTCTGGTAATTTTGTGTGTGCTGAACGGCTACATGAAAAAGCTGGGCCACTGAGACTTTTATTTACTACCTCACCCTAAAGCAGAGCCGAAGACTCTTGGACCCATAAGTGACTGCAGATCAGTGGTTTTCAAACACTGTTCCGAGGAACCCTAGGATGAACTTCAGGGGTTCGGAAAAATGTTTCTTTCAAATTTAAGTTTTTATTTAAATTAATTTAAAATTTAATTTTAAAGTGTGTACCCACAGCTGTGTTATACATAAAATGTCGACTCACTAGAGACCACTTATGTGTTAATTTGTGTTGATAATTCAATTCAATTTTGTGTATCACCTATAACGCAGTTCTTCCTGCTATCAGAGGAGTGGAAGAGTTCTAGTAATATGTAAGTGGTTGGCTATGCATGGATCTTTAAAAAAATTCAGGCCTGTACATGCGTGTCTACATAAAACTGTACAACTATGGTACTGCTAGAGTGTGTGTGCATGCCTTAAATCAAGCTTTCTCAACTTCAGCACCACTGACATTCTGGGCTGGATGATTTGCTGTGGGAGACTGTCCTGCCCATTATACGATGTTTAGCAGCATCCTTGGCCTCTTAGATGCCAATAACACTTCTCAGTCATAAAAACAAAAATGTGTCAAGACATTGCCAATTGTCTCTTGGGCATGCCCCTGGTTGAGAACCACCACCTTACATTAAACGCCAGAGAAGGTTCCAGTGTATCTGCTTGGGGGAACCTTCTGATCGTGGCTGACAGACAGACAGACATGTATGGATACATAGATATATCTGGGTTTATCACTTATAGCACAGTTAACACAGACCAGGGAGTATACTAAGTGTTAAGCTGGGGTAATTTATCTGACCCTCCAACAACCCTCTGAAGTAGGTACTATTATTATTATCCCCATTTTGCAGATGAGGAATCTGACACCAGAGAGACTAAATAAACTTCCAAATAATAGTTAATTGAGTAATAACCAAGAAGTTAATATACAATTATAGACAGCTTTAGTGCATATTGAAAGTTTTAGACGTTTAGTGCATACTGAAAGTCTGCCATTTATGATGATAAGTAATGAGGGCAGTTGTTAAATGTCATCAACTTTGAAGCAAAAACTTGTTACTGTTGTACTGTTCTTTCAAGCAGCTGAATAAATTTAATTAAAGGGACCCTGAGGTTACAAGGTGAATTGTTCAAAATCTGCTCTCATTTGCCACCACATCCCTGTGCAGTTTCTTGAAGCTCAATCAACAAAATAAATTTAGAAATCTACTAGATGCTTATACCGCAGTTAAGATGTCGCCTCATCACAACACTAATGTCATGTTTTGTGCTTATCAAATAGCAACTTTTTTCTAATGGCTGGACTTTTTAAATAAATTAATAAATGTGAACTTAAAAATAAAGTTCTATTAAAAATACATATTCTATGTGTTTTGTATATTGAGTCTGCACTTAAGATTTTGTTTGAAAGATGAATTTGTTTAAAAAACAAACAAACGAACAAAAAAATGAAAACCAACTGTTTGCCACTCCCTCATTTTACAATCAGGAAACAGGCTAAGAGAATGACATGACCTTTTTAAAATCACACAGCTTGTTAATGATAGAACCAGACTCAGAGCTCAACTCTGCAGATTACCAGTCACTGCTGTTATACCCACCCAAGTTCCCTGGTAAGTATAGATAAGTATGTATGATCTGGTTGGAGACCTGGGATGTTTTGACAATTTGATGCACTTTGGGTGAGAAAAATACAAATTGCCTTCTGAAATCATAAGGAAAGCCAAGATTTAATTAAATAATAAATAGTAACAGGAGAGCACGACTTTTACATGTCAAGCATATTATATTCAAATAGAATGTTTACAACATTAGCTAACTATTTAAAATCTTGCTCTCCAAGAAGGTCAACTACTTAATTTGCCTTAAGTAGTGTTATAATTAATGTATGGTGAAGTTATAACCATCTTATACTTCTCATCCCCACCTGAGCTAATCGCTGGCCACATTTCAGGATCTACGTCCCCAAACCAAGAATGCACAGGTCCCCACGACAGCTACTCCGATTACAGACAGAGTGACAAAGGGAAAACACAACTGCCTCTGGAGCAGGGTCAAGGGTACTAACAATGAGCAGTGCCTCAAGAACTTTAAAATAAAGTTTTTCCGCGTGAACTAAACTACTCAAAGCAACACATAATGAGCAAAAGTAGCTACCTGCAGTAATCCACTTAACAGACAGGATATCTCCCTTGTCAAAAGCAGGAAGGACACGTCCTGGAAAACCGATCAAGCCATGAGTAAATGTGAAAGAAAGCTGTATTTTAAATTCATACTATTAACACGTCCAAAGAGTGACATGTATGAACCGGATGAAGTGATTTGAGACTAGAAAAAAGAAAACCTAAAGATTGGATAATATATTTCCAACACTTTTCAGGGAAGTTGGTGACCAGCTGCCCGAAATGTCATCTCCTCTTGATTGTTACACTTGTCATTTTAAATTACTATGCCAACATTCTGGATTATACATTGGTTTTTAAATGATTCTTGTCATTGTGGAACACACAGAGTCTGAAAAACTCTGGGCTGTGGAAGACTGTAAAATGGCCATAATAATTCCCCTCTCTGAAGACCCAACCCTTTGCAATGTGACTTTGCAGCTCCTCCCATCGAGAGGTGGAGTAAATTTTCCCACTCTTTGAACCTGGGCTGGAGTTGTGACTTGCTTTGGTCAATAGAAGGTGGTAGAAGTGATGCTGGGCCACTTCTGAGCCTAGCCCCAAGAGGCCTTGTGCACTTCTGCTCTCTCCTTTGGAATCCTGCCCAGTTGATATGTGAACAATCCTGGGCTAGCCCACGAAATGATGAGAGACCTTGGGAAACAGAGAGAGGCCATTCCGGCTGAGGCCATCCGAGATCAGCCAGCCTCCAGTTGACCTGGCAATGGACTGCAGATGGATGAGTCAGCCCAGGAGAGACCAGAAAAAGCACCCTGTCCAGCAATGCCCAAATGCCAATCCACAAGATCATAAGCTAACTAAATGGCCATTGTCTTGAGCTGCTAAATTGTGGAACAGTTTGTTACTTAACTGTGACAGACTCCAGCTCCCAGACTTGGCCCTACAAGCTGAGGTCCTGGAACATGGGACACAAGACAACACCAAGGATCTCATATCCTTTGAAGCTCCCTTTGAACAGCCTACTTTCTTTCCATAGACCACGACTCTATTCGAATAGTCTTCTTTTTTACAGCATTATGGAGCTGGCTGTGAATTTGCAAATCTTTTTTAAGTGAAGTAATATCAAAACCTCTGAAAATCTGACTTCCCGAATATGACTAATGGAATATCTTTCTCATAATCCATCATGGAATGCAGTGTAGATGGTACCAAGATAAAAGATGTTATAAAAGAAATATTATCTCCCCCCCCCAGCACGTTGGAACATAGTTGAAGCACTAAGACCAATATACAAGCAACAGAATGAACTATGCAATAATACAAGCACCAACCTGGATGATAAAGACTAAGTGTCACTGGAATCCAGAGGGGTGGGCGGGGGCAGTAAAGACCAGAACAACAGGAAAAGGTTTTACTGAAGAGGTGGAAACTAAACTATTCTTTGAAGGATGGCTAGTATTTGTATAGGCCAGACAGTAGGGGAAGGGTTCACGAGAATGGGTCCCAAAGTTGCTAGAAACTCTCTACAAAGATACAGAACTACTTTGGCTCAGAGGTGCATTAAAATACTTTAGTTTTAATAACATTATTAATTCTTTTTAGAAAAAGTTTGTTTCTCTCATTTTATCTAACAGGAGGAAGATACATGGAACTCAATGGTTCAAATTACCAGACCCCCGGAACAACATGAGTGAAGGCAGAGAGATGGAAATGAGAGGGGTGTGTCTATGAGCTGATGAAGACTGTCAACATGCTCCTCGAGAGCAGTGGGGATGCAGTTACTCAGAAGAAAGGAGCCAGGCAGGGGCAGAACTTGATGCTAGAGGAATTGGAACAAGAGTCCAGAATGCTCTGGAGGGCTTGGAGTGGCGCAGCACGGGTAGAGAAGGCATCAGGGAGGGAGCTGGAGGGGCAAGCTGTCTAGTGTGAGGTGATGGCCAGGAAAGGCTGCATGTGAAGGGACGGATTATAGATATATTTTGAAGACACAAAAAATTTAACTAGATTAGTGACTGAATTAGCATGCATTAAAAATGATGCCATGGTTCGAAGCCAAGGAAAATAAACAGTGAGGCAGACGGAGGTCAAAAGACAGTTGGCTCAACTGAGAAAAAAATTAGGTAATAGCTAATTAAGCGGTCATGAGCCAAGGCTGTGCAGTTAGGCAGTGCTGAATCTTTATTCTGTCCCCTGCAGCTGAATCCTTTTAAGCCTCAGCTTCTTCATCTATAAAATAGGTTTAATATCATTGAGCCCATACGGCCATGGGAGGGTTAAATGATAAATTACATGAAGTTGTTGGCACAGTGCCTGGCTCACTGTAAACACATCTGATTAGTAATAACACTTATAATAATAGCAGTAGAAGTAGGAACAATAGTAGCAACAGTAGTAAGTAGAAGAAAAAAATTTTTTTTCTTTTGGTGAGGAAAATTGGCCCTGAGCTAACATCTGTTGACAATCTCCCCCTTTTTTTTCCCCCAAAGCCCCAGTACGTAGTTGTACATCCTAGTTGTAAGTCCGTCCAGTTCTTCTATGTGGGACGCCTGTCACAGCATGGCTTGATGAGCAGTGTGCAGCTCTGTGCCCGGGATCCGAACCCATGAACCCCAGGCCGCCAAAGCAGAGTGTGTGAACTTAACCACTATGCCAACAGGCTGGCCCCAGAAAATAGGTTTCTGAGGGAAGAAAGAAAATGACTTGAATTCAGTTTTTCAGAAATATAGACTTGATAAATTTTCCCCAAGGGTCTACCAAGATAAAAATTATTCTCAGGGCAATTCTAGAACTAGGTATATACTCTATCCAGCACAGTGAGGAAAGAAAGATCTGGATTCCAGTCATGCCTCTCTTACAGTCATTCATATCGAGTCTTGGTTTCCTCATCTACATGCTTGTTACGAGACTGTATTTGGAAATATGCTGTACACTATAAAGCTCTACAGAGATAAAAGTTGGCCTTACTGTTACTGTAAATAAGTCCTGAAAAGCCTAAAAGTATTCATGCAACTTCCAATGGTGTCTAACATACGACATTCAGAGAATGGCTCTACGCTGGGGATTCTGGCTAACTCTGCAACAACAAACAAGGGCAGACACCAGAGCCAAGTCCCGGTTTTGCTGCTTCCTTACTTTGTGTTTTGGGGTACAGGCGGCCTGGGGGAGGGAACGCCGGAATCCAGGCCTCCTGGACGAGAATCCCAGTTCTGCCACTCATTAGCTGTGTAAACCTGAGCAAGTCTCTTAACCTCTCTATTTCCCAGTTTTCATCTGTAAAACGGGAATACTAATACTACCTACCTGTAGGGTTGTTAGGAAGTTCAAATGAGTTAAATGGTACAGAGTAAGCACCATATCAGTGATTCTTAAGGGAAAATAATAAACAATGAGTAAATGTCACAAAGACTCCATCCATGGAAGTTTTGGTACATGTATGTGTAACTCCAGGCCCCACCTTCTTGTAATGCCACCTGCTCCCTCCTGTGACTCAGATCAGCCCTTGCCTCATGGAGTCACTGAAAAACAGCAGGCACCCTCTCCCTCTCCTATGAATCACCACCGGGTTCAATGAAATGCAGGGTTTCAAAAAGGCATTCAGGCTGCCTGTACACATAAGGCCCTAAAAGCAGCTGCTGACCCCTGGATCAGTGAGTCACATGATCAGTGAGTGCCCATCATGAGAAAAACAAGACAGGGTGACAAAGAAGAGCCAACTGAAGATGCAGAGGAAGGCTGTCAAAAGTAACCCAACAGGGAATGGTAAACCTGGAGGTGGAGAGCAGGAGAGCCCCTGGGCCCTGGCCCTGAAGTTTAGGGCGTGCACGGCACCAGGATGGATTCACTTGCAAGAAGCTTCATTTGTTCAAATGTTTTAGAGAAAGAAAATCAGAGCCATCAGGCAATAAGGACACCCTGTTTTACTGGGCTTCTCCCAACCCTCCTTCTCCAGCAGCACAAACAAAGGTATCACAGGATAAGACAGCGCCATTTCTAGACTAACTGCATTGTAACCACAGATGCATACAATTGTGTGAAATAGACAAAAGCAGCAGAACAAAGGCCTATGGGAAACGGCAAGATATGACACAAACACATTCACCAGCTCCCCTTCATTTATACAAGAAAAACTTGGCTATTTGATGGCTGAGCTCCTAATAATTCTGGAACAATTCAGCCTGCACCCATTTGTAAGTCACTGCTTTAAAAAAATCCATCTCTCCTACTTAAGATTATTTTGGACTCAATTTTATAAAATTAATATAATGTGGGAGACAGTATAACACTTTTTGCCAGTTTCTAAATTAAAAATAGTTGAAATGACTTGTATCTTTTATTTTGGAAAACCAGAGACAAAAAGATACTCCCAGCCAACAAATGAGGTGCCAAGTTTCTGTCAACTGCTTGCTTATAATCTGGAGAGTTAGAATTAAATTTTGTATCTTGAAAAGTATAGTTTTCAGAAAGAGAAATGATATAAGGCTGCTGCAGGCAACTTTTAATCAGGCATCTAATGATGATACTCTCAGCTCCTCAATGCTCTGGATGAGTCTTGAGACTTTCTAGTTCTAAATGGAGAATATTAAGACGCTTCTTTTAACTCTCCTGTCATGAGGCCTCACGAGGTAGAACATGGGGTTTAATGGACATGACTCACCCAGGCCTCTGGTTCACGCCAACCTTGACCTATGGTGAAGGCCTTAGACCCATCTCACACCACCAGGCCCCTTTCCATGGTCTGAGATAGAAAGCAAAGAAAGAGAACTGTACTGAAGAAAACCATAGCTGTATTGAAAAAACTGTACCAAGTTTAAATTCCACATCAGTGGGCCTCAGTCCTGGCTGCACATTAGAATCCTTTGAAGATTTTCAAGAAAATACCAGTGTCAAAGCCCTATCCTAGACCAATTAAATCACAGTTTCTGGGAGTGGGGCTGGGCCTTGGCACTTGTAAAAAACTCCCCAGGTAAGCATAATGCGCAGCTGAGGTTAGAACTGCTGCTGGATGAGGGAGGGAAGATCCAGAAGCAGTAGGAACTTGGGTGCTCCATGGTTGGGTAAGCGCCTCTCCCCTGAACACCCCAGTCACAAGACCACTGGCTCACCTGCCCTGACATGTGTTAGGTCTCTGGCTCCCGAGAAAGACCTGTACCAATATGTGGGGCTGCAGCCCTCAAGGGCCTACATCCTAGGCTGAAACCCTGACCTAAGTTTACAGAATTATTTTTTCTGTCAGCCCAGAAAGCCAGCAGCAGGGGCTGCCCCATCCTCTTCCCTGAATCAATTATGGTGCTGAGCCTGGGAGCCTCGGTTCTCGGGAACAACATTAATCTTGAAGGACCAAGGAATGTTAAAGGGTGGACTCAGGCAGAGGAACAGTTGATGGCCTGGAGAAAGGGTTTGATTTCACAATCACATACCCTGGGAAAACCTCAAAACAGGGGTGGGGGTGGGCGAAGGATGTAGAGTCCTTTTAAAACAGCATTCCACCAGCAATTTTTAATCCCACTGGGTTCCCTTAAGTCATCTTTATGCTTGGTTTTAGTTGAAGGGGCAAGAAAACCCCCCTTAATAAGCAAGCAAGAAAGACTCAAGTGTTTTCCATCTCTCGTTTGGAAACAAGTAGGCATGTACATGCTTGAATTTGTCACTGTGCTCCAGTTCTGCAGACAGTGATGTGGCCGGCACAGAGACTCACAGAGTTGGTGCCACGATCAGCGGCACCCTACGGTTCCAGCAGGTGCACACGTAGAGCCCAGCTCAAAAATTTCGTCGCAAGAACAATGGCGCCCTTATGACGCTGAGGGACAAGGCCCGATGCTAACCACTGCTACACCACATTTGCTGAGGGAAAGAGCTAGAAACTCAGCAGCAGCTCCCTAGGATTTGGTCTTTGGGTCCCGGGATCATAGCCACAGACACAGCCAGGTGGAGCACCACAGTGACAGCAGTTATCAATTATAGGACCCGACCAACCAGAAAGTTAGCGAAATAAAAACGAAAAAAAATCCTTTCAGAAAATGTATTCTTTTCCTTTTAATATATCTTCTCCTCCCGGGGACTCCATTGCCACCGCCACCAAGTTTACATTTACATCCAAATATGCACACACACAAAAAATTACCGATGCATCTCACTCCCTGGTGACTTTATAACAGGTTGCTAGGTAACAGTGCATACAAGTCAGGTTTCAGGACCTCTGGTAAGCCACCATAAAATAGCTGCATGGGCCCTCTGCATAAATAGTGTGCATTTGCTATCTGTTTTCTTATGCCAATTGATCAGTCAGTAAATACTCTGACTGCCAAACCGTAAACACGTCCCCATCAATAGCTAACCGAGAAAACAGATCACAACGCAAGGCTTTGGTGCGCAGTCCTTCACCCAACCTACCAAGTGGCTTCTCCTCTTGTGTCTTTCCTGTTTGCAGCCCTGGCTCTCAGCAGCCGCAGGCCTTATCTTTTGCTCCCTGAGATTGGGTCTGGAGCTAATTACAGCCTGCTGTGAGGTACTCAGAGCTGAGCCCAGCAGGAGCAGTGGATCACGCACCAGTGTTTTAACCGACGACCAAACCTTCCTTCATCCCCTCTCGCCTTCCAACGGATTTAAAAACTTCCTGGAGACATGGAGTAAAGGGAGTAACCCCTCACTAACAGTTACTCACCCCTACTTAGTTTGCCCTGTCTGTTAAGTAAGGAAATGTCCTCCGTTCTAAGCTGTGCTAAGCGAATATGCAATTTACATTCCTTCCCTTGGGAGTGCACTAGAAGAGCTCAGAAAAGGAGGCGCTTTTGCTGTAATATTGGTGAGAGAGACCATGAAGAAAGAGCCAGAGATCCCCTGGAGGTGAAATGCTGAAGGATCAGCAAAAGGAAAATGAGAAACATGCATTTTACCCATATTTTCAAAAATGTTTAAATATAAAACTCAAAGTCTCTAAAAGCACATTTTCCCCTAGATTGGGATGGAAGAGGGAGAAGCCGGGGTGGGAAGAGGAATAGAGAGCCCCCCGTTCTTCAGGGCCATAGTCAGATGCATTTTAATTCCTGTGACTGTGTCATTTCCAGCGGGGGACCTCCTCACTCACACTGGAGGTTGGGAGCCTCATCATGACAGTCTCTGCTCTCTTTGCTCCTCCGTTCATTTCTGTGACGCCTCATTTCCATCCTCTACCTCTCCTCATTTCTTCCAACTAGTGTCGCACTCTCCTGAGGGGCAAAGATCCGGGGTGATGGGGACATTGCAAAAGACCTGACTGAAGTGTCACTGAGCACAGGGACTTGGGAGTGAGGCTGAACCTCCAATTCACCTGGCAATGACATTTAGTGAAATGCGACTCACAGTCCATTTAAAGGAAGGCGGTGACCAATTATTCTCCATTTAAAAGGGTATTGTCAATCTCCAAAGAGCTGAAATGGCATTTGGGAATCGTCGTGGGGACTGCCATCTTCACTGAAAGACAGAACCAATTCTCAGCCGACCTTTCCCCACCCGCCAACATCTCTTTTAAAATTTAAAATCATACTTTTAAAAAGGTAATGAGTAGCAGCACGATCCCACAACACGTTTAGCATTCCAAAAAAGTCAGGAAAAACAGCGCTCCCTCAACATCTCTACACCCCCTTTTCAACCCCACAATTTAATCAAAGAAACTGGAAAAAAAAACAAACAAACAAACAAAAAGAGACAAAAACTAAAAAAAATCGTGTATAATTTGGTGGTGAAAGTGATGCCAATTAATAATAAATTTTTCTAACTTACATTCCATCTTCTATCCAAAAAGCAGTTGGGAAAAGAATGTTAAAAAATTTTTTTTTTTAATTCTACTTTACACGAGGTACCGAGAATAGATAAATTCATAGAGACAGAAAGTAGAACACTGGTTACCAGGGGCTGAGGGGAGGGTGGAATGGAGAATGATTGTTTAATGGGTACAAGGTTTCAGTTTGGGGTGACGAGAAAGTTCAGGAGACAGATGGTGATGGTTGCACAACAATGTGAACGTGCTTAATGCCGAAGAACTGTATAGTTAAAAATGGTTAAAACAGTAAATTTCATGGTAGGTATATTTTACCACAATAAAAAATTTTCTACTAGAAAAAAAATTAAAGATAATCTTTATTATTTGCTCAAATTTTAAAATTATAATTCCTAATAGTATTCTCTAAATTTGTCCTTTAAAACTTTCAAATTAAGGCAACAAAGAACTGGAATAACACAAAATGAGATGTTCCATGCAAGCACTTTAAAAAACCCAATAAAGAGACACGTTAAATGGGGCCCAAAGTCAGACAAGGAACTGCCACCAACCTGGCTTACCATGTCACCTGTCTCCCACAACAGGAACCCGTAAAGGGGAAAAACCAGAAGGAAATCAACAATCCCTATTGCTTCTAGACCCAAACCACAGCAATGCCTACTTCCAAAGGACTGCAAAAAAAACGTCAAGGAGAACATTTAGGAAAGTGCAAACTACTCGAATTTTAAAGGGACCTTGGAATCATCTAGTCCTGCCAGCTCATTTTATAGATGAGAATACTGCTAGAGAAAGAGAGAGAGAGAGAAAGAATACAACCCTATGCAAGTACCTGACAGCTTCATGAGAAAATCAGACGCCATCTTAACAGAGATGTCCTGGCTGAACAATGCTGACGCACTGTTGGCCACATACTCGGAGGGGTCTTTCAGCTTTGTGTGGTTGGCCGGCCTGTCGGCAGCATTCAGGGTAAAGGAGGTTGGCAGGCCGTTATCTTCCTTGGGTTCCTCCTTCACCAGCAAAGGCGAGATGCCAGCCCCACCCTGGCTAGTCCTCTCTGGAGTGTTGGACGTCATCATGGTCCCCACTAGCTCTGTCCCTCCTCCTTCCCTTTGCTGCCCCAGGCAGGCACTGTCACTGAGGTGGGGAGATCCCTTGACATCTGGGTCTGGGATCTCCTCCTTCACCTTGGCTTCTGTCCTCAGGAAGTGCTGATGGCAACGCATGTGGAGTTTCAGGCTGAAGTGGCGTGAGGAAGTGAAAGGGCATAGCTGGCACTGAAAGGTCTCTCCCCGGTCCTGGTGCTGATGAACCTGACGAAGAAGCAAGAAGAATGAGCTATCCACTGTGTGCTTATGGCAAATGCCTTGTTGTACATGCACACTATCATCCACAATATCCTTACAGTACAAAGGGCTGGCCCAGGAAATAAAAAACCAGAGGAGCATTTCATCACTGTGCTCCGGGTAATGAGACCAATCCCTAAACATAAAGCAGGTCCACGTAGGTTAAGACTCAAGTATTAGAGTGACGCTCACAACTGAAGATGCTATCGGCCAGTGGAGGCCATTTTGGGTAGAATCCTCCTAAATATTCTAGTCATCCAACCTCGGTTGATGTCTTCAGAGAAAATATCATAAACCCAGCACAATGGAAACTTACATAATTACTAGTTGGGGGTCAAAAGAGGTAACTTTGTCAAGTAATTCCTCTCACAATAATAATACTTTGCATGTTCCCATTTATTGTCACCCAGAGAATTAGCCGTGTTTTGCAAACATAATTTCAGTTTTCAAAATGCTTCTCTAGGCAATTAAGAACGTGGAAGAATAATGTCTCCAGGGTAGTCCCATTTCATAGACAAGGAAATTGAGACCTCAGAGTGAGTGGCTTGAGCAAAATCACATTCGAATAAAATAGAGTGGAAGAAAAATGAAGGTCTGATCCCCACCAACCATTCTCAGCAAGATGAAACCAGTTTTTCCAAACTTGGTCATATCCTGCTCCAGCTCTGATGTCTGCAATGAAAGAATGCAGACTTTTAAATCCAGTTCCAGCCTTGTATGCACGATACCTGTAAAAACTGCGAGAAACTTTTTTTCTTCCCGTCACTACCAAATTTAGTGCTTGAAAAAGTGAGGAAATCACTGCGTTGGCCGGAGCCAGGCCTCGAGCTGGCAGGTGCTCATAAGCTTGTAACTTCCCCATTCATCTCTGCCAATGTACTTCAGTGCTGACCTGCTACACACTGCTATTTCAGGACTGGCCCTCCCTTGCGTAGAAACTGCCAATCGTGTAGATTTGGGCCAAATGATTTGGGGAGTTGTGTGATCTGGATAAACAAGTACGTGATTGGAATTCAAAACCAAAACAAAACTGACCGCTCATCTCTCTGTAGTGATCTAAGCAGGACTTGAACCCAGGTCTAACAAAGGTTAAAGGCTAGTTTGTTAATCCACGGCACCACCTGGCCCCTCTGTGTAGGCTTCCTTTCCAAGAGAGCAAGTTTTATTACAGCTGTTTATGCATTCTGAATGCAATCCAAAAGTATTATTCACCAGCCAAAACATACTTTTAAATAATGTTAAGTGACCAACAAAAGCAAAGAAATTAAAAGTTAATGGTGAGATCCTGTTGCTACAGCACCCCACTGTGGCTTTTTGAAAAAAACAACAGAAGAGATGCTGGGTCCCCCAAAGTATGACTTTCTCAACAGAAACAAACATATAAACTGAAATTCAGTTGCAGCAAAGCCTTGCTCATTAGAAGCCTTCCCTTCCGCCAGGTCAGGAGGCTGGGGGATGGGGGTGCACACCGTTTGTCACTGGCACTGGCCGTTAACACCATCCCTCTCTGTTCTTTCACAACAAAGGAATGTCACTCTGGGGCTGATCATGCTCATTTGCCTTCTCCCAGACTCGTGAAGATTCCCCACCAGCTCCTCCACTCGATTCACACAGAGGCAGGCACCCTGGGGGGCCTCAGGTCCCAGCCCCATGGGACCCTGACAGGTGCTGCCAGAAGCAGGCCTGGGAACCAGGTGGTAAAGGTCACAAGGCAGAGAGAGCTTCGTCGTCCCTGGGAGCAGGGCGGTGGGGCAGATTCCATTTCAGAAGGTCCTTATATCTACTGACCCAGGAGAGGAGAGGAGCTAATCCAGGAACAGAAGCTCCGGAAGCAGCTTCTGGAAGAAGGACAAGGACAGAGAGCGAGCCCAAATTCTAAAACCGAAAGGGAGCCCTGGATTAAAGAATCTGTGTGCAAGTATTTTACGTGGCTTCTTTTCCACCAGATCTTGGCCTTGTTATATTCAGTTGTGGAAAAACTAGTGACCGCTTAAAGGAAAAACAGTGGACGTGGTGCTGACTTTCACACTTTACAATTTTATTTGAGCAACACCTTCCCGGAGGGACTGTACAGCACACTTGGCCCTTGAGAGGAGTATTAGCTCTGTCTTCCGGTTGCAGTGTCTCCCCTTCTCTCCTGATAGAAAAGCACTTTCTCTTATAGTTTTTATTCTCTTTAGCCTGGTACTGGCTTTAAAATCCCTCTCAGTCTGCTAATGTGAAGAAATGCTTGTCTAAATATCATTCTTTCCAGGCCAGGTGGAGACGTACTAAGGACTGGTCCTTTTGCACCAACAGCACATCACCCACCCTCAGTGGTGGGAAGTACAAGATGCTGTTACATCATTAGGTCCATCTCCTGGCAGCAGTCAGAGGAATGTGAGGAGACTCTGGGAAACGCCAACTCCATCCCCCGCGTGGGGACAGGCCAGGCAGGGGAGGGACTTGCCTTGGACGGTGGGCCTGAGACTAGGAGAAGTCAGCGCCCGATGCTTGTCCAGTTTCTTGCCATTGCTTCATCAATGTTCTTTATCTTAGCAATCCTCCTCACCTTGTCTGTTCAATTTTAGCTCACGAATTTCTCACTTAATTCCTATACACTCACTCATCCAGGAAAGTTGTAAAAGACTTAAAGGAAATCGAAGACAACCCTGAGGAAGCTAGAGTCATTTACAAGCTCCTTCCGCGACTGGCCATAAAAACATGTGCACGAGACATTAAGGAGGAAAGGCAGGCTTCAAAGAAAATACAGTGCCTAGCACCCAATAGGAACACGGTAAATACTGCTCTGTTGAACAAATAAGGTAGAATGCCATTTTTTCTTAAATAAATCTATATAATCAATGTAGAAGGATATACATCAGAATGATAATAATGGTTATTTCCGTGTGATGGGATTGAGAGTCAATCTTATATTCCTTTTGTTTATCAGTTTTTCTAAATTGTCAACACTCAAGATATATCACAAAAAGAGAAAAGCAGTGGCATCTGGAGTAATTTTTTATACCATGTTATTAATTTATTTCCAAAGGTAAATGTTAATATATATTCAGAGGGCTTTGGGATAAAAATTACTATATTAGCTACATTTACTGAGTGTTTCTCCATGCCAGGCATTACCTTAAGTGCTTCATGTCCATTATCTCATTTAACCCTTATAACAACACCCTGAGATAGATCGGATGATTATTATCTCCATGAGTGGAAACGGAGGCTTGGAGAGGTTAAATGATTCGCTCAATATCTCATAACTACTAAAAGTCACGGAACTAAGATTTTAACTAAGGTTTTTCTGACCACACAGTTTGGGATCTCAATCTATAGGCTCTCCTGCCCCCACTTCTTAGGCAGAATTCACTTTAGAAAACCCTCTATCCAGATTTGTCATCTCTGGTGAATGCAGTACAAAGTATTTATTCACAAGACCACAGCCATTATACTTCTACGTAGACTGTATTTGCAAAATTCAGCAAAACTCAAGCATGTCTAACCAAAATAAAATCATCACTTCTTTAATTAAAGAAAAAAAATGGCCCCTATGTGCGGTGGAAAGCAGAGAAAGAATATATCATTGATAAACTTCAACTTACACGAGCCCTTCTCGCACTTCCCTTATCAAAAGCTGGAGTCGAAGCTCAACAGGTTAGGACACCATGAGTTTGAATAAAGTAGTAATTTCACACAACTGCTTTATTGTACTGGTTATTGATTTGTTCTGAAAGCATTCTAAGACCCCGCGACCCGCAGAGCCCTCGCAGCGCTCATCTGTAACACTGTCATGGCCGACCGTCTGTATCATCAAGGCACCCCACTCTCTCCCTGCAGTTTCCGGGTCAGTAGATCCTGCTATTGAAAACCCAGCTCTTTTTCCACGGGTTTATAAATAGGTTGTTTTAAGTGACCCTGAGTTGAAACCAAGCTTACAAGGTGTCAGGCTAGATGTGAGTTTTCTGCTCATTGAAGCTTTAAATTGGCCAGACCTGATTTCTAAACACAGCGTAAGGACATGGTAACGAAAACAAATTTTAGTTTGAAAGGCATTTCTTTTAAGTCTCATCCTGCTAATGAAATCCATTTTGCAGGTGTAAAATATGAGATTTTACTTTGGGAAGAGGTGAGAGAGGATGAGGAGGGTAAAAGCAAAAACTAAGGAGACTCAGTAAAATTCAACCAACCAGAACTCCTGGTTAAATGGATTCTGAAGATGAAGGGCATGCTACTCCCAGGAGAAAAAGACAAATGATAGAAAACAAATTACATCACGGATTTAATTTTTTTTTTAATCTTCTAAACTATTTACTAAAGTCAGTAGAGGTTCTGTCTGATCACACTTTTTAGAGCTACAACTCTAAAGAGTGATTACCGATTTCTTCAGAAGGATTAGACTATAAGATTTTGAAAAAAGCAAATATCTTAATTATGTACATACACTATACTTCTTATGGCAGGAAAGTAAAAACTATAAACAATGTCAACAGCCAAATCATGTGGAAAATAACAGTGAAATGATAGTAGTTATTATTAAGGTGTTCCACAATAGTTACTGAAATCAAATAACTACCATTGAACATTTCTGTGTCAGATACTTGGCTAATATAATCTCCTTAAACACTAATGATAACTCTTCCAGACAAACATTATCACTCCCATTTAAGAGATAAGAAAATTGAGAGTCTAAGGGTTCATTTGCTCAAGGTCACCTAGCTAGTAAATTGCACAAAAAGATTTAAATGCAGGTCTAACCAATTCAAAAGTCATGTTCTTTTGATCTTATGAGTTTCCTCCTTGAATTTGAGATACAACTCTTAGTATTAATGGGGTCTGCTAAAAAAGATTTCTAGATAACTAAGTTTACCCCCATCTCACATAAGAGTGACTCATAGGGTCTAGTCAATTCTCTACATGCTTATTACAGGCACAAGCCCCCCAACTGTTCTTTTAGGACACAGAAAACAATGGCCTTGGATGTTTGCTAAGCATGATCCTGGGAAGTATGACAAGTCAAACACTGACAGCCTCAGAAGGACTCAGTCTTGTCAGGAATGGCCCCAAAGCCTCCCACAGGGTGACAGTTAAAGCCCGGGTGTCTTTCAACATCCTCACATGTCCTATAAGGTGTTGCTGGGTGTTCCTCTGGGTTTGTAAGCTGGAAAGCAAAGCAACAACAGGAGGGGACAGTCCCTCAGAAGCGGAGCAGGTGCAAGCACCCTCTTCCTCCCTGTACTTGTCTTTCCCTGCTTCTTGCTCTTCCGCAACTCTTCTTCTGAGTGCCCCAAAAATGTGTCACCATCCAAGGCCAAGTTTAGCTGCTGCTCCCCAATAGGAAAGGATGACTCTACACTACAGGTCTCTAATAAGAAAGGATGGCTCTACACTCCAGGTCCCCAATGGGAAAGGATGGCTCTACACTCTAGGTCCCCAGTGGGAAAGGAAGCCTCCACACCAGATATTATTTGGATACTGAAGCTTCTCTCCGCCTTTAAGTTCTTGGTTGTAAAATGGGTGTGAAGACCTTTACAAGGAGACTCTTCCATGTGCTTCATTTGCGTTGCATTCTACCTTGCGACAATGAGCACTGTCATCCCTAGGCTCCACCATTGACCCCTCACCTGCTTAGAAGGTTCCTGTACCAGACTGTGTGCAAGAGCCCTGGCTGTGCCTGCCTCTCTGTGAGGCCTCTCCGCAGCTGGCTTACCTTCATGTGGGATTTGAGATTGTCCTTGCGAGCACACCGGAATGGACAGAGCGGACACTGATGACTTTTTAAACCTGTGTGAATCACCATGTGCCGCTTCCAGTAACTCTTCCTTTTTATAACCAAACCACATATTGGACACTGGAAAGGCTTTCCGCTTTCCTCTTCTGAGGCTTGGAAGAAGGAGAAAGACAGGAAAATTAAGGAAAACAAAAAGGTACATTGCATCCAGCACTGTTTCACATGCATTGCTATATAAAAAAACACTAAAAATGAATTGACTTTCTTCCTAGGCAATTCTAAGACTTTATCCATGAGGAAGTTTTTACTACGGGTTTTCTTGAGGTAGAAGTCACGTCCATCTTGTTACTTCCATCTGGGCTCCATTTTTCAAAACCTGATCATCCTGCCTTGTGAAAGTCTTATTTCCAAAGGCCATCCCACACTTCAGAGGGCATCTGCCAAGGGGTTTCATCAGCCTGTCCTAGCTCAGCCCAGGGAAGCCTGACTTCAGGGGATTTGTTTCCTGAAGGAAACTGCCAGATTCGAGTTCCTATCTGAATTCCTGTACTTGGGAGACAGCAAGAAAGAAAGACAAATAAATGAGACAGAGAATAACACACTGCTCCACACTGAAAACCAAACAGCCATCATAAACCTCACAAACCATGAGACAAATTTTAGGATCCTCCTGCTGACTTGTTTAGTTATGGCTTGAGCAGATGCTGCTGCCATTTGGCCATTAGGGGGTGTTAGGGCCAGAGTTGCTCTCCCTCTGATTTCTGTCCTGCTGGTTGCCACTAACAAGATGCGCTGCCTTCGTCTGCACCGTGACTGGGCCCCATCACCCGCTTTGAGAAGAGCTACAACCAGGCAGTCACAAATGCTCCAATTTCTCAGGAAAGCAAATAAACCAACTACTTCCTCCAAGGAAAGCTAAGATCACTCTCTCCTCCGCCATTCCCACAGGAAAGGGTCTCTGTTGTGACACTGTGTTGCTACACCTCTGGTCTATCAACTTATATTGCTCAGTGCCACACTAGCTTCTACAACTCGGGGATACAGGAAATCAAAGCAAGTAGAGTTGAGGACTCAGACTTTCCTTTTTTAATGAGGGATCAGAAATATTCCCAAATGGATTAAATAACTTGTAATATACTCATAAAATAAAATATATGAAGCCATTTTTTACCATGAGCTAGATCCATAGATGCTGATACAGAAACATGTCCAAGATATTAGAGTTAGTGGATAAAGCAAGATACGAAACTGTACGTTAGGGTGATTCTATTTTCTAAGAAATGAGAATCAACTGCCGCTAACACCATTAGGTGAAAGGCTAATAGGGAACTTTATAAAAGATGGATAAACACATAAAACCATTGGTTAATCTTGTCACTAAAAATGGGACAGACACTGTGCCTTCTGATAAGCCATCTATGAAATATTCTTATAAAAAAATTTAACCAAGCCTCCATACAGCTAGCAGTTTACTGGAAATACAGATGATTTTAAAAAAACATTAAACACACCAAGAGAATGGAGTCAGCCAAATTCAGAACGTGGGAAGTTCTACAGGACAAATGACCAAGTTTCTTCAACAAGTAAATGGAATTTTAAAAAGGGAAGGGGTATAGATGAAAAGACGCTTAAAAGAAATGTAAAACAAGTGCAAAGTGTGAGACTTATTTTGCTCCTGATTTGAACAAAGCAACCATAAAAGACACTTTTGAGAAAATTGAGGAAATACTGATTATAACCCGGGCGTTCCATAGTATCATGTAACAATTGTTGCTCCTGTTAGATGTGATAATAGTTATTGTGGCTATTTTTTTTTTAAAGTCCTTATCTGTTGGAAATGTATATATGGAAATATTTACAAGCAAATGAATATGAGGTCTGGGATTTGCTTTTAAACATTTGAAAGAAAAAAAGGAGGAAGCTGGAATAACGGGAAGAATAAATGACAGAAAAAAATTATATCCTTTTATTTGTATGAAAACTGTCTGGAAGTATACCGGAGAAACCATTAAGTGGTTCACTTTAAAGGATTGTGGATTAAAAGGAAGGGGTCAGGAAGGGAAACTTTTGTTTTCATTGTATACTCTTCTGTATTATTTGAATTGTTTAATGCACACGTTACCTATCATTTTAAAAGGAAATATTCCCAAGTGTAAACTTTAAAATAACCTTATTATTTATTCATTGAGTCAATTGAGTCTCTACATGCAATGAACCACTTAGAATGGACAGAACCAGAAGGGTTCCGGAAATGAAGTTAGGGCACTCCAAAAATGCTGCTTTACTAAGACAGGTACAAGCAAGACTGGTTAGCTTAACCAAGCAACTTGAAAAGAATGATCTATCTAAAAATACACCTTTCGAGTCTGGAAATTCTACTTCTGACATGTTCCATCACAAGTATTTCCTTTTCTGCTTGGGGGATGGTGTGGGGAGCGAGGGTTTCTTTTCACTCCAGGAAAAGCACGCTTTGTAGAGGCCTCTAAACAAGCTCTCTTATTACCCCAACAACAGCTTTGCTGCTGCCTGTTTTTGTTGATGGCCTCTGCTGACCTGAAGTCCTATCCCTAATCTGGCCTCTCATTTCCTAACCTTACTGTCATTTCCTCCACTCTGATATCTTGATCACAAAGACTACATGTTGAACAACAGATTTGAGAGAAGGGACTGAATCAGGCCTCTAGGTGAAATTATTGTCATAAGCCAGAGGGGGAAAAATGATAATGATGTCTATTTTGGGTTGTAAGAACATCAAAGTAGTAAGAAAGAGATACATAACAGGCTGCCACTAATCCCCATCTTCAGGAAGTATTTCCCAGTATCTGAGCCCTAAACTGCCTAATTTTACAGAATTGTCTGGGCGAGGAGAGAAAAAGTGAGGTGTCCTCCACTGACCTGAGATTTCACGGTACATCACAGGAAGGCAATAAAAAGGCATTAACTGACAAAAGGAACATTGCTGGCTTCCCCCAGACACCTTGCTTTGCAGAATGTGACCAATATGTTTCCTCTTTTTTCTGACACCCTCCCAGCCCCCAACCTAATCACCTATTCTATATTGCAAATGTATTACAGACTACACTACACTAAACTCTGCATATTAGTATTTCTTATTAATCTATTTTATTTTGGAGCTATGCTTCCTTAGTTTTTATTAAATTCAAATACACATGAATCATGTACAAACTAGGGTGTCCTTGGATTGACTGGGGGAAAAATTAGAATACTCACAATGAAGAGAAACTAAATACAAGGTGTGTGTTCAAATAGCTACCCTACTATAGCTATTTGAGATTTTTAACTGATCACGGCAGGAAAGGAAGAAGACAGAAGCCAAATGATAAAAGTAACCAGAATATAATGATCGATTTTCAAAGTTGACCATTAATCTCCCCCGGTAACATTTGCATTTTTATTTATTCAAAAATTTTCATATTTTAGTAGGGTGCCCTTCCATGTGGCTATGATACTGTTAGTTACTCTAGAGAAGGGAGGAAGTAAGGATGTATTTCTACTTTGTACGCCAAACTATTTTCAAGGAACTGACAGCTGTAAATTTCACTCAAATTTAGAGCGTAAGGAAATATGACCACTTCCTCAGAAAGAACCCCACATTCTAGAGGCAACAGGATTGAAATGTTCATAATTTTACCTAATTTACAACTGTCTGGTAAACAACTTCCACCAAATATATCACAAGCTAGTTACCACCACTGCAAACAAAACTAAATTCTGCCCAATGCTAAGAGATCCAGTGGGATAGATAGCTGCTAATTGGCTCCTTTGGACAAAACATGTTCTCTTATAGGCAATAATATTATTGAAATAAAAGAGATAATAAATGTGTGTAAAACGCCTGTCACATAGTAAATGGAAGCTATTGGTAGTAGCTGTTGTAGGAATAGTAGTGACAATAAACTCTAGTCAAAGCCTCCAAAGCAGGAAACTCACCATCAGAGCAGATGTAAATTTAAATAGCTGACATCACATGATAAATTTACAGCTCAGGGCCTGGCCCAATGTGGAAGCTTATCACTGGAGCCAAGAGGAAATAAAGCATCAGGAATTCGCTGTGCTGCTCAGGTAGGGTTCAGCTCAGCCTACACAGAACTCTGATGGCCAAATTCAGCTCAAGAGGGAAAAGAGAAAGATGGAAAAGAGAGGAGGGGAGAAGAAGAAGAGGGTGGAGGGAGGAAGTGGCTGGGGCAGGGCTGGAAGTCCTTACCTTCTTGTCTCCAGCACCCAAAACAGTGCCAGGTACAACGAGCAACTCAATAACTGTGTGTTGGACTGTAATGAGATTAAGTGGAAAGGGCTGGATAAAGAGAGTATCAAAAAATGAAACAAGTCCTGGAAACGGAAGAAAAAGGTAGAGGAAGCCGCCAGGAAGTCCCAGTGGAAGTAGTGTTAAGCCAAGAGTACATGCCTTTCACACAGTACACCAATAAACATCTTGAATGAATGTGTGTGTAACAGGGAGATGTGCACGTACTTCTGCCTCACCTATTTCCAAAATGAATTTTGGAGTAGCTGATATTAAAAATGCATACAGTGTGATTACATCATTAATAAAGTACAATGATATACGTTAAACTGTTTACAATGGACAAGATCTGTCCAAGGCAGAGACAATCTTGTAAGAGATTTGATAGAGAATTTTAAGAAGTAACGTATTTAATTCAAAAATAGAAAAAAAAAGTTTGAGTCAATACAAAAAGAGAGGCAAAAAAAGAAAAAGCAAGGAATTTTAAAGCAGGGAGGAATCTTGGAGATAATTCCCAACCAGCTCAGTTAACAGTTGAGGAAGCTGAACTGAGGTGTATACTTCAATCCCTCTGCTGGTCAGTGGCAGGGTGGGGATTAGAGCCAATCTCTTCACTTCCGGTTTGGTGCTCGACCCTATTGTCTACACATAAATCCACAAAACAACAAGACCTCACTGGGCTAAAAAAAAAAAAAAAAAAAAAAAAATCATGGAGGGTTTTATTAACTCAATTGCTTTAACTCGAGGTAGGCATTCTTAAAACAAATTTAATTGTTTTGTAGGCTTTGAAATCAAACTTTGTCTTGTTAGATCCTACGAGGCAATTCGCAGAAAATCACAATAATTCGCAAGTGGGTAGTTTCTCCCTATAGACCTTACCATACTCATCAAAGGAGTTCAAGATGCCAGGTGACCCCGGGTGTGCATAATCCGGGCACTGTCATCATCTCTAGGCCTACTAACTTACTGGTGCATATCTGCGTAGGAGGACCCATCTTCCTTCCTAACAATGTACACGGATTTAACATCTTTAATGGAATTTCTTGGGCATATCTCTCAAATGCTACTTCAGGGAGACAAAAAGCTATGTTTGCAATGGATATCATTAGGTTTACCTGTTGTTATTGATATGGATACTATCAATGCATATTTAACAACAGGTAAGTAGTCAATATAACTGAGAGACAAGTCTGATATCTTATGAGGTCTAACTTTAAACCACTGGGAAACTATAATTGAGATCCGTGACAGTCCTGAATCTCAATTAAAAAAGTTTATTTTCTAAGCAAGTTCCTGCATGTGATCATTCCCAGATTACGGCAATAATAATCATCGATCTAATGGGAGTATCTGGAGAGGTTCCCTCACTTTCTGGACTTACTATGCTTTTGCCATAATGTTAATAACATCAGATTAAAAAAAAACCAGCAGCCGGAAAACCCTATCTTTTGACCGAGAAAATATCCTTGGCTCTCAGCTGTATGAGACCAGCTTGCTTCTAAGCACATAAATTTTACTCAGGAAAATAAGATGTTTTGGAGACCCTCTCTCTGAAACTCTCCTCGTTATTTCTTTTAACTAGGAGCCTGGCATCCTGGGACTCTTGTTGGCCTTCTACAAGAAACTTTGTCTTTAAAATAAAAACCATTTATTTTATTCTGAGTTGCAACAGAACAGTAGCTTCAAAGAGAATTGAGTCAATGTGTGACATTTATCTTTATAGCAAACAGACATAATCTTCTCTCTATCGTGCCCCTTTCAGAGGAGCCGTGTAGCATGTGCTGGGGCGTGGGGTCACATGAAAGAAACCTCCTCCTCAAGTGTCACCTCTCTCTTGCAGGGGGAAAGGCTCTCCAGCGATGGGCTCTTAGAGGAATTAAATACACCATGACCTGGCGACAACCAAGTCCTGTTCAAAAAAGAGGAGTAAGGTCAGACCTAAAAGACACTTTTTTTTTCATGGTTTGGACTTCCCTTGACCTAAAGAAGGTCAAAGAAATCCTGGTGTCTAAATTACTCAACACAGGATTGGCTTTTCTAGCACATATCTCTTTGTAACTCTAGAATCAACTTTATATGCCCTTTTTGCAACATTTTGAGAAATAGCCTTAAAATGTAAGCCTTGCTTGAAATCAGGATGGTGTGCAGTCTATTTTTGTGGATTTTTTTTTTTTGCTTATTATTTGTTTATTTAAGTCATTAGGCAACAGAAACCCTTTTCCTGTTGCAAGAGGTCAGTCCACCTATCTATTTTGAACTAAACTAAGATTTCTTTCTAAGGGAAAGGGAAAAAAATAATGAGAAATGTTTAGAAACGCGGGTGAGGGCTCTCACCACATTCCCATAATGCTTTTTAGGGAGAGCCAAATTACATACGAATCCAGCCCCCAGGTTGTCCTACGACAAACAGTAGAGTGTGTAGAAGGGTGAGGGGAGGAGGAAGAAGTCGGGAGGGGAAGATAGGGAAGACCCCCTTCTCTTCCACTGAGACTCAAAACTCAGCGATCCAAGCAACACCAACAAAATCATATAAAGATAAATAACAAAATTAGATATTCTATCAACTTCTTCCTAACCCATAATCTAGTTAGGATGCTGGGAAGCGATGGCATTCGCTTTAAGTGAAAAGCGCACAGAGGCACCCTCTCCCCTCTTTCCAATCCACGCAGTAAGAAACTCGAATTTAGGATGTGTCCACATGGACACACGGAACATTTTTTGAGTGACCATTTCAAGAGCCCTCATGTTTTTCTTTGCAGCGATCTTTCCTCTGGTGTGAGTTTTACAAAAGGAATGATTCTTTAATACAATTACTCCGTCAATGGAGCTGCTTCACCAAGGCTTGGATTGCGAACAGAGGCGTGTGGGAAACAGGGGGCCCAGGTACCAGTCAATTAGCAAGGGGTTGCAGAGCCCAGATCAGAGAAGTTCCTTTCTCTCCTCTGGCAATATGAACATTTTCATTGATTCAAATAAGAAGTGTTTCAGCAATAGAATAAATTCAGTAAAAAGAAAAGAAAAACAATTCCTTATAGATCTCCATATTAAATTCTGCTGAGAAGTCTGTTGAGATGTTGGCATGGATTAAGGGCATTTAAACCAAAAAGGGAGCATATCTTTTCTCCCATGTGTATATCCTACAACAAAACAGGCGAAAAGTCCACCCCACACTGGAAGTTCATGACCTCTTTCTCAGCTTTACATGCATCCAGTCACTTGAGGGAAAAAATTCTACTTCACAACTAATACTGGTTATGTCTAAGGCACTTAAAAATGACCAAGCTGCTAGAGTTTGTCTTCAGGAGGCACAATTTATCAGCTATTTCTTTCCAAGTCTTCAGTCAACTAAAGTTCATTGTTAATTTTGTATAAACTTTTCCAAGTAACTAATGTCCAGGTGAATTTACAGTGTAAACGCCATTAATACATTTATTCAATATCCAGATACAGAATATTTATAAAATTATGTTTTACATATAGCCATCCACCTCTTTCTGCTGCTACCCCTAAGGGCTATTTCTACAAACCAGGAGTGATTTATTCCATTGCAAAGTTACCCACCTCCCTCTGCTCTTCTCCTTGTTTCCTAATTTTAGTTATTTCTCTCTTTATGTCACCAGATGGCAGGTGAGAAGTGAGGAGAAATGAAACTCAGAATTGATAAACATTTCAGGATTTTACTGACACTTCAGAAACTCTGGAGTGAATGATTTGGATCACTTCAAGTCATAACCGTTCCAGATATCCATTTTCTTAGTTCTATTCTGCTGTTTACACAAGTTTTAAAGTCATTATAATTAGTGCATATAGCTCACTCAGCAATTTAAATGGCAATTTGTCATAAATGCATCAACTTGATGTTAGCTGCGATCCTTCAGTCAATTATTTACCATTCTAAGCACTGTTCATCAATATGGCTGCAAATAATCAAAAGCTGGCTAGATACACACAACAGCACTGTTTATACTGTTGAAGACACACACAGACTACTTCCTGTACCAGTCTGGCAGGATATCCTTGAGAGACATCTGAAACTCCATACATCCATGTCCAGGACCATGAATTCATCATGTGCTCAATTTAAAAACAAACCAATACAAGAAATGATGTTTCCACCGTGAGAACTCAAGTGACTAAATTTCTCCCTCCGATGAATAACTGTGAACGTCAAGGCTCTATAAGACAGCGACTTCTCCTTTGGAAAGACTGTCCCAACAAGAAAAACTTGTGATTCAAATTTTCCACATGCACATTCCTTCAGAATCTGATTGGATTTGAATAAAATAAAGCATTTGCAGGAAACGCTTTGATTATGTTTGAATGACAATATTCTACAACAAGAAATTAGAGAAGAACAGGATAAGTGAAAAAGGCTTAAATTCCACAAAAAAGTAATAAAAATGCTAACATAAAAGTATAGAGTGTGATAAATTAGAGCAGAGTAGTTACTGATTATACAAAAGTCTGTTTGTAATGGGGGCAGCAGGAGGGTGAGCTCTCCCTTGTCCACTGTTTCAAAAGCGCTGGGGTTTTTTCTCCCCTATGTTCAACGATGCCACGTACTCCATGACAAAGATGCTTTGATCTTCCCCCATTAAATAGATCTTGTATGGACCTAGACTGAACTTGGTAAGAAAAAAAAATCATTTATATGAAAGGGAGGAGTATTGTATGTCTCTAAGATTATTCATTACCTTTCAAAAATAAAACTATTTGTGAAGTCTTTGTGTAATACATACATGAAAGACCACTACCCTGCTTACTTAAGGTATTTTGCTGCGTTCCTGCTTTTTCATTCCTGCCTCAGAGCAGATGGGGAACCCAACCGAGTAAGGCAATGAATAAGACATCACAATTTACAGTCAAAAAGACCTGCACGGTGACTGAAATAAAAGATTGCATACCTGAATTTGAGGGTTTAGAAACTCTTCCCTTAGGAACCGGGAGTAACAATAATTCCAAGGATTGTGCCGGTGGTGGCGGAGGTGGTGGCGGTGGTGGTGGAGGTGGTGGGGTTACCTTTTCTTGCTTCTTCTCTGAAGGCGGTGGCGGTAGAGGGTCCTCAGGCACCAGTGATGATTTCTCAGCCAGAAGACTCCCAGCAGCCCTTGCTGCAACCTCTTTCAGAAGGGCCGCTGAGGAGGTCATGGAAGCCAGGGAAAGGAAAGAGCTGGCCGGAGGCGGGTGTTCCTGACCAGGAGTCAAGCTTCTCTCACTGACTTTCTTGGATAAAGCTGCCAAGGTGGAACTGGCAGACTGGGAGCTAAAAGGGGAAGAAAAGGACTCAAATCGCAGGGTCTCCTCAGTCCTGGTGAGAGATTTGTCCTGCAGTACAGCATTGGCTGCAGCTTTCAGTTTTAGGATGGCTGAATCCGGGGACAAGCCGCAGGTGGTGGTTGAGTTTGGCAACCACTTACCTTGATTCCATATAAAACGGTTACTTGGAGTGTATTGGTCATTCTGTTCCTGTTTCTCAGCCAACTTCCTGGCAAGAACACTGAGCTGTTGGGCATGGTGGGATGGTGGGGAAAAGGAGAGATTCGAGCCAACGTTTACTGGGGACTCCACTCTGCCATTAGCTGTGGCTGTGGCATCGAGTTTGAGGGACCCGGCCTCCAGCAGCCGCCTCAAGTTGCTGCTCAAGGGCTTATTGGAGCCTGGGGAGTCATCGTCACACAAAGAAGACACGCCAGGGGAGAGGTGATCTTGACATGGCAGTGAGTCTCGCAGAACCTCACCGTCAAGTGCCACCAGCTCCAACGTGTGACTGCTGGGCGTGGCACTTCCCAAGGAGGTGTCCGGGGAAGTGGACTGCTCCTGGATCCGGTCCTCCAGAGACAACTTATAGTTCTCTTGGACTTCTCCATAGGATGCTTCTGATGGAGTCTCTGAAGAGTTTCCATACCAGTGCTCGCCTTCACTGAGTTCTCCCTCCGCCTCTTCCTGCCTACTAACATCTGGGGGAATTAAGAAGATGAGGTTTAATCCCAAAGTGAGCAACAAGAAAGTGTGAAGACATTTGACTGGAGTTGCTGACATGCTTCTCTTCCCTTCCACCCAAGAACCACATGAAAGACAGGAACGAGCTTACTAGAATGTCAGGTGCTGAGTCAGACAGTCTTGGCATAAGCCTGAAAGAAGGTAAAATGCTAAATACGCAAAAGCAAAACCACACTCACCTATGACATAGATTAATCTTTCTATTAATTATTCTAGATAAGTTGAAATGGAAAAGGAGGAAAGAGAAAAATGGATCTGGTAAAGAAGTAACTGGATGAAGAGACTGCTATTTTCCATGACTGGGGGAAATGGAAAGAAGTTTCAATCCTTGTTAAAAACCAGCATGACATCTTGAGTATCGAGTCAGCATTCGAGCGGCAGCCTGGCAGAGTGGGAAAACATGGGTGTGAGACCCAAGACAGCGGGAAGCTGCTTCCGCACTTTCTAACTCCATGACCTCAGGCAAGTCACTTAGCTGGTTTGATATAAGATGCAATCAATTTTTAAAAAAAGTTTATCAAAAAATGTAAATAATACCTAATATACATTATATTACAAGAACTCTACCCATTTGTTATGAAGCTTAAATTATAATAAGCATGTGACCACGTGTGGAAAACAGTCAAGTACTACATAAAAAGGAAATCTCATTGGCAAACACCATTCACATTACTGACATCTTAAAGTGAGACTATCTCCCACGTTATGCATGCCACTAATTAGAGAGGCCTCGATTCCAATCACCAACATGCCTGCCACCTTATCACAGGCAGCGATTAGTACTTTGTCCCCTCACTCCACTAAGAGTCCTCTTTAATTACTTGCTGACTGTTAATTTATCCTTCCACCACTACCACTCACTGCCCCTCAGGCCCCAGTCAGTTGGGACTCCTAGCCACTCCAGGAGCACTCATGAACTCTGTCACTTTCTACCTTTGCTCCAGATAGTCCTTCCATCTGGAGTGTCTTTCCCCAGATAACCTGTCCAATTCTGCTCAGCCGTCAACACTCAGCTCAAAGGTTCCTTCCTCACGATTCTCCTTAGAACTCTCAGTCACAATTAATCTCTCCTCACTCACTCATTCACTTATTCAACAAAGAATTATCGAGTATCCATCAGATGCCAGGCATTGTTCTAGATTGTTCCAGATTGAACAATGTTGAACAAAACAAAGATCCTGCCTTCTTGGAGCTTACGTTCCAACTGAGGAAGACAGATGTTGAACAAAATCAATAAACTAGTAAATCATACAGTAAGTCAGAGGATGATAAGTGCTATGCAGAAGGATACGGAGCAGGACCAGAAGGAGTGGGAGTAACGGTAGGAGGTGAGCTGCAATTTTAAATGGGGTGGTCAGGGCGAGGCTTCACTGAGGTGGTGACATCTGAGCAAAGACTTCAAAGTCAAGTGAGGAGCTGTGCGTGCAGCTGTCTCTGGGAGAGTGTTCCAGGCACAGGGAGTCACTGTAAAGGCCCTGAAGTGGAAACATACCTGGTGTGTCCACGGAACAGCAAAGGAAACCAGTGTGAGTAGAGCGCAGTGAGTGAAGGTCAGAGCAGTAGGAGAGGAAGTCAGAGAAATAAGACGAGAGAAATTATGTGTGTTGAAGGAGGAGGCTGTCCCGATCACCAGGACATTGAAACTCCTGAAAGGTCCTTTGCGTCTGGTGAAATTGGGAACCAATGGAGGAGTTTGGATATAATGTGACCTCCATTTTCAAAGGATTGTTCTGGCTGCTGTGTGGAAAAGAGACTACGGGTATGAGAGTGAGGGTAGAGAGACCAGCGACAAGGCTGGAACTGAGGCGAAGGATGATGGTGGCTCAGCTCAAGGTAGTTATAGGTGATGAAAAGCGGCCAGATTCTGTGCATATTTTGAATGGAGAGCCAACCTTTCTATGTTTTGTTTATGTTGATTTTATACCACTCTAAATTACCTGTCTACTATCGGCTTATCTTCTAAAAGGTGTTACTTGCTGTTCCCTGAAGACAGGAATGATGCTTTATTATCTACATATCCCACACCCTAGCACACTACCTGGTCCCTAGCAGAGTTCAATGTTTAGGGATTGAGCCAAAATTCCCCACTGTGCCAAGTTTTGCTGTATAACATGTTGTTTCCTTTCTGAATAGAAACAGCTAGACCAGTAATGCATGAACTACCAGCTAATACATTGATCTTCCTATGCTATTTAGAGAAGAAATGTCACAAATGACAAATTCTCTCTCACTAAGCTAAAGTTCGGCAACTCTCCTTCCTGAGATTCTTTATTAAGTTATCAAGAAAATGTAAAATATCAAATGGAATTTGCTGGAAAAAAAGCAGATAAAATTGAATTTTCTCTGTTAAAAAACAGTCTGGTTCCCTGTGATTTGCCACATTTCCTTCTTCCCACTTGATTTCAACATTTTTCATCTTTCCTGAAATCATCCCCCCAATGGCTTCTTGTAGCGATGCTTTTTACCAAACACCAAGCAGTCAACATCAATTTCAAAAAGTGGGCTAATTTTATGTTCCTTTGGCAAACCACCTTTCTTGATTTCAGTTTAAATATCTCATCCTTCAGAAAAATCACATTGGAACTATGCCCTATATAGTAAGAGAAGTAAAAGATTTAAAAATCACTACAGTAAGAACAGTTGAATATCTCCGTGAAGAAGCTCTTCTTTGATCTTTACTGACATTCACTAAATGAACTAACGTAAGAAAATATATGAATCAAAAGTTAAAACTTTTAGATTATATTTTTGTCATACTAGAGTAGCTGTAGATAGTCAAGATTGGTCTAGAACCAATATGATAAGGGTCAACTAACAAGGTACATAAAACCAAGGTTTTGAGAATCACAAAAAATTACAACCACATGTACAGGCTTGTCATTTTCCTGAGACTATTAAATACTCTGAAGGCTACCTGGTGGATCAAAGACACACAGCAACCTACTGCTAATGCCAGAACCAAGGACTTAAATCTCTCAGCACCTGGCCCAGGGCTGCTCTGCAAAGCCCCACTACGCAGTCTGCCAGATGCCTTCTGAATGGCAACTTCTAGCAAGCTCTGAGCAGCTGCCTTCCCACCCCGAGTCATCCATCTTTCCACCTTCTAGAAAGAGATATCAGCAAGAGAATTTTCATAGATAAGGACAGTATTCACTCTCCATCTTAAATCATTAAGAGGTAAGTACTCATTATACTCTGATCTCTCCCTTCTCTCTCTGCCTCTTTTTTGCTGCAGTCAAAAATTGATTCAAATGCCTACAGAATTCAGCACGTCTCCTGGCAAAGCCCCAAAGACAAGCTTAACTTCCTCCCCCCTCCACAACCTCAGTGAGCAAAAATATTCCCCCCTCCCAACGTGCTAAAGGAGGTAAGTGTGTCAAAAACTAAAGTTGTCAATTCAGACTCTAATCTTATCAGCAGTGATAAGGAGATCCGAACATTCCTGAATGATACAAATAGCTGATATCTACATTTAAAGTAACTTTCCTAACCTTGCCAAAACAAACAAACAAAGCGTTTTTTAAACAGACCGGCTGATGTCCTCTAAAATATCTGGATATTTCTCAATCATCCATTCCTCCGTTCTTAGCAGACATAGTCACTCAGATACACTTTCTTCTGGACTCCAAGAAAACTCGGATCCATAAAGAATATTTTTTAGGCTGCCCGGTGGCTGAGTGGTTAAGTTTGCGCAGCAGGTTCACGGGTTCCGATCCTGGGCATGGACCTACACACTGCTCATCAAGTCATGCTGTGGCGTCCCACATAGAAGAACTAGAAGGACTTACACCTAGGATATACAACTATGTCCTGGGGCTTTGGGGAGAAAAACAAAAGAATATTTTTAAAGTCATAATACTCTATTAATCGGTTTTCCGAAGATGCTGCTACTGAAATTGAGGTTATTCAAGTAATAAACCCACCAAATAATTTTAAGGTATGACTTAGAAAGAGCCAGACCAGAAACCTGAGGAGAAATATATCTGAAATTATTCTGGCGTCCCCTGAGATCGAGCAAGAGGTGAGGGAAGAGAAATGAATGAAGAAAAGGTGGGGCCGCCCAAAGGTTAGAGAAAAATCCTAAGAGGCACAAACAAATATGCTTTCAGTTGACAAAACAGCAGCAAGAAGGATTTTTCTCCCACAGATATTTTTGCCCTCCGTCTGCTCGCTCTTTTCACATTCAACATCATACGGGAGGCGTTCTTGAAGGCTGCACGGGTCCAGGTATGGGGAGCTCCCCTGCGGCGGGGTCTGCACCCTCCCAGCACCTTCCGCACGACGGGATGAGAAAAGGCTCTCTCATCCGGAAGCTCAAAACAAACCACTCCTGCAACCTAAGGGATTAATTTATTGGACACCACGAACTTTAGAACAAGCAAGGCTTTGCCTCTGACTCTCTTTCACAATCTGAGACGCCCCCGGGCAGCGAGACAACTCCGTTTTCCTATCTGTCACCAGCACAGAACCGTGGCATGTAGTCGCAAAGCCGCGCACATCCCGCGTCCCGCATCCGCTTCCTGTGCACAGGCACCGTGGATTTCAAAGCTTTCCCAACTTAAGCCTCGCTCCGGGGGAAGCCTCTGAAGGGCCGATGTAAATAACTTCCTTGTAAATACATTATTTTTAACCTCCACAATAGGAAGCTATTTCCATTGCTAATTTACAACCACCTATGTTTCTGACAGCCAGGTTCACACTCATTCCTGTCAATTTTACACAACAGTCTGTTTTCGTGTGTTTTTCACTTTAAATCAGAAACTCAGAGAATTAAGAATAGAAATGGTGCAATTACAGAATGAAAGTATGCTGAATAAATTTTGTTTCCATGTGGCGAATATTTCTCCTTTGGGGAAAACAAAACAAAATTCCACTACCTAACACATTTATTTATAATTCAGTTCTCAAGCAGAAACTCAGTAACTCGATATCCACAACTCTGGCTGCATTTTTTTTTAACTCACTTCCTTTTCGGTTTGACAGTTTTAATCAGACGCATTTAATTGGACCAATATTCAACTCAGAAGATCCTCGTTCAGAAAGAGCAGGAGCAGAGAGAGAAAAAAATATAAGAAAGAGAGCTATTAATTTTCATGCCTTTTGGCTGAGGTTGAAGCAACTGGAGATAAAAGCTCCATTTCTAAATCTACCCACAAACCATTCCCGCCAGTTGGTCCACATGAATCTAACCAGCAGGTTTTGAAGAGAACAAGGCTCAAATTCCCAGGACTCGCTTGAATGGAGCTGACTCATGGTCAGTTCTCCGGCAAGCCACACTCCCTTCTTGTGACTGCAGGTGTGCTCACCTGGTACCTACCAACTGACCTTCTGGCTCATTTCCATCTAAAAATCTTTCAAGTTTTCTCTTTCCACCTAATACACATTTCTAGCTAAATAACCATGCCTATCTTTTAAGGCCACACATCTCTAACAGTATTATCAGTTACATCTGCAGTACCTACCTCAAATCGTACTACCAACTTTTCCATGCAATTTTATACAAAAGTGGTTGTAATTGACTTAATTCAATAAACATTTACTGAGCAGTTACTATGTTCAGGGAACTGTTCTCTGAATGATTAATTGTCCAGGAATTAACCATTCTGGAAAGATTTATTCCAATGGTGCAGGTGGCTATGAAAACAGCCCTCGAAGGCTGAAGAAGATTTTAACAGATGATCTTGGAAATTCATTTATAAGCAGGCTTGCTCCTCTTCAAACTATCAAACCAGAAATAGCCCAGTCATGAAGAAAGCTAATATTCAGGTGATGTATCTTCGATAAATCAACCTAATGAAAAATTTTTTATATTCTTAATTCTTCACATTTTAAAAAGATACCATTATTGATTTGTTAAGGCCAGATTTTATCAATCATCTTACCATACTCAGAAGTTTTGACATCACACCATTAGATTATAAATACCTGAGGCAGGACTATGAGTTAGTCAATTGTGCCTTCTTGCTCAACGCCCTGGCCATAGTAGGGGTATTAGGTATTAGGGCTCCTGCGGCTGTAAACAGCAACCAGGACTGCATGAAGCCATAGTTATGTTCTCAGGCCTGTACTAAACCCTGAAAGGGGCACAATGGAACGGGCATCAGAGAGGAGGTGAAAGTACCATCAGGGCTCCCTCTCATTTGCCTCTCGTCTCTTTTGTCAGAGGTTAGCCTCATCCTCTCAGGCCACCTTTCCCCAGGAGGCTGAAAATCTGGATGCACAGGTTCTGGGTTTTCAGTCTCAATGATTTACCACTGGAGAAAGGTCTTTCCCCCTCTGATTGGCCTGTGGGAGGTCATGTTTCCCTCCCTGGACCTATCACTGAAGCCAGAGGGCGGGCTCTACAATTGGCTCAATGTGGGTCACAGAAGAAAGGAGAGGGAAGAGGCACTAGGAAGACAAAAGCAATGACCTCTATAATGTTTAATAAAGGTTTAGTATGCTGCACGTCAGGCCATTCTGAACCAATTTTATGATTTTAAGCATAAAACATATCCTCATGCAGGCCAGTTTTACCTGCCAATTTTTAAATTGTTCCTTTGTAGCCTGAAAGTCTTAGTACATCCCCCACACCAGTTCTGCCTGAAACTGAGACCTGTCGGGGATTCAGGGCTCAGTCTGAGTTAAACGCACAGGCCCTCGATCGGCTCTGTGGGACAAAGCCTCAGAGATCACAGTTATCGGAACATTGACGCCTGGGGCACCCAACGGCAGTCAGCGTGGCCAGGAAGAAAATTTAAGAACTGCTAGTTCTTTAAAACTGCCAGGGTGAAGAAGACAACCAGATTTCTGTCACCAGTCCAGCTGGGGAAAAGGTGCCATGAGGGCAGGGGGAAATGAGAGGAAGTCTGGGGAGGAGAAGAATACGCAGACTGAGCTAGCAGGGAGGGCTCCTGAGTCAAGATGAGCATTTTGCACACAGCAATATTTTCAAATTATTATTGTACATGTCCATGAACAAAACAAAGGTGACACAAATTAACACATCACTCCTTATCTTCAAAGGGAGCTCCAAACAGCATCTAAGCCAGTTTCAGGATTCTCAGATAAAGTTGCCAGATCTTCCAGTGACCGGGGAACTACCCAGGCTCCTCCATCAAACTGCCCATCTCAACATAAATGGCGATTCATCCATACCTACAATTGCTTAAGCCAAAACCCCAAAGCCAGACTCTTCCTTCTTTCATATCTCTCATCTAATTCATTTGCAGGTTCTGTATACTTTAACACACTTCCTAAATTTTGCTGCTTTTCACCATTTTCACCACGACCACCCTCATAAATAGCACTGCCGTTCCTAGCCTGGACTATGGCAGGAGCCCTCCAACTGGCCTCCTTACTTCTAATTCTTGCCCCACTATTCTCAGCCAGCAGCCAGAGTAAGCTTTTAAAAATATTGTGGCAGATTCCACCACTCCCATCCCTAAAGCATCCAAGATGGCTTCTCATGTTCCTCAGAATAAAATCCACAACCCTCACCCTGACCTCAAGGCCTTACATAATCTATATCCCTCTGACCTTATCTCCTACTGCTCTGCCTTGCTAAAGGGTAGGTTCCTGCCTCAGGGCCTTTGCACTGGCTATTCCCTTTGCCTGAAATCTTTCTTTTCCCCAAAATAGTGATATGGTTGAGCCCCTTATTTCCTTAGGTCTCACCTCAAACATAACTATTTAAAAAGAAAGAATAAATAAATGGGATTATATCAAACTAAAAAGCTTCTGCACAGCAAGGCAAACCATCAATAAAACGAAAAGACAACCTACCCATTGGGAGAAGATATTTGCAAATCATGTATCTGGTAAGCGGTTAATATCCAAAATATATAAAGAACTCATACAACTCAACAACAAAAAAACCAAACAACTCAGTTAAAAAATGGGCAGAAGATCTGAACAGACATTTTTCCAAGGAAGATATACAGATGGCCAAGAGGCAAATGAAAAGATATTCAACATCACTAATTATTAGGGAAATGCAAATATCACCTCACACCCTTCAGAATGGCTAAAAAGACAAGACATAACAAGTGTTGGAGATGATGTGGAGAAAAGGGAACCCTTGTCCACTGCGGTTGGGAATGTAAATTGGTACACCTACTATGGAAAACAGTATGGCGATTCCTCAAAAAATTAAAAATAGAACTACCATATGATCCAGCTGTTCCAGTTCTGGGTATTTATCCAAAGAATATGAAAACGCTAATTCGAAGAGATACATGTACCCCTATCTTCATTGCAGCATTATCACAATAGCTAAGACTTGGAAGCAACCCAAGTGCTCACTGGGGCACAGGAATGGATAAAAAAAGATATGGTATATATACATACAATGGGGTACTTCTTGGCCATAAAAAAGATGAAATCTTGCCATTTGCAACAACATGGATGGACCTTGAGGGTATTATGCTAAGTGAAATAAGTCAGACAGAGAGAGACAAATATAATATGATTTCACTTATATGTGGAAGATAAACAGACACATAGATACGGAGAACAGACTGGTGGTTACCAGACGGGAAGGGAGTTGAGGGCAAGGTGAAAGGGGTAAAGGGGAACATATGTATGGTGAGAGACGGACACTAGACTTTCGGTGGGGAACCCAATGCAGTCTCTACAGCAGCTGAAATATAAAGATGTACACTTGAAATGCATATAATTTGATAAACCAATGTGACCCCAAGTAAATAAACAAATAAACAAACCTCACTGTTTATTAGAATAGAAACTGCGTGAGAGAGGACTTTGTTTTCTTTGCTGCTGTTTCCTCAGCACTTAGAATGGGACTTGGGACTGAAGCTGAAGCTCACCCTCAGGAAGCCTCAGATTTCTTTGAGTTTTAGCTTAACACTCTATACTATAGCTGTGATTGTCCTTACTTAATAATATGGGGTGTGTCTCACAAACCATTCAGGAAAATTTATTCTCCGGGAGGGTGTACCATATTTCTCTGGATGCCCACCTGCTTTGGAGAAACATGTACCCTATTTGGAGAAGCCAGAACGTATGAAAAGTACCTAGCACAGTGTCAAGTGCTCAATAAGGGATAGCTGTCATTGTTACTACTAACACTATCTGAAAACACAGTACTAGTCTCATCTTCACCCCCACTTCTGGGGGAAAGGCTAAAGCACGGAGGGTCACTTTCCAGGATTGCACATGGGCCTGCAGGATATCAAGAGCTCTATTTGTTGAGTTTGAATTTTGAATTCTTTTAGAGATGGAAAGGCCTTGGAGATCTCGTCCACATGGCCAGTCTCTAGGCAGAGGTCTAGAGAGGGCCAGGACTTACCCAAGGTTGATTCACAGACTGACAGGACTTGAGCTCAGATGTCCCACTCCAAAGGCTACTGCTTCTACTACTAAATCACGGCATGCCCATGAACTCTAGGACAAAGCCTGGAACACACCAGGCTCCCAATAATCATCCAGTAACCCAATAACCAATGAAGAACAATCATGCATAAAGCACTGAAAATATGCCTGATACTATATTAGCTCTTTTAATATTCATCGGCAAATTTGATCCTCCTAATAATTTTATGTAGTAGACTGTACTCCCTTCATTTTACAGATCGGGAAACCCAGCTTCCAAAAGGTTAATGGCTTACCCAATATACACATTAGTGAGTGACAAAGTCAGGCTCAAACCCAAATCATCAGGACATCTGACAACATGAGTCGCTCAGCAAAAAAGTAATCTTTTAGGTAACCAAAAAGTACCAAAGTACCTTCAAGTAGTCAACATTATTAAATTTTATTTCGATGGGATTTAAAAATGTATACACACTCATACATGATGTGTAAAACATGATAATTATATTTGTACCATATAATGTGTCTCAGAAGCTAAGACTTTTCAGCAGCTTGCCCGTCCCCAAGCATTTGTGTATTTTAAGTTACTATTCCTACTTTAATAGTTCTTTTGAATTCCTTTTTGCTCTCTTATGCCTCTTCCTTCTAAATGTGTGGCTTTTTGTCTGCCATAGTTGAGATAACAATCAACTGGCTTATTAAAACCGTGTGCAAACTAAGGATGAAAACCTAGCATGTGGATTGAATTGTGTCCCCCCAAAAGATGGTCAAGTCCAATCGCTAGAACCTGTGTGTGAATCTGGCCTTATTTGGAAATAGGGTCTTGGCAGGTGATCAAGTTAAGATAAGGTCATTAGAGTGGTCCTTAATCCAATATGACTGATGTCCTTATAAAAAGGGGAAATTTAGACACAGAGACAGATGCACACAGGAACACCACCACATGAAGACTGGAGTCATGCGGCCACAGGCCAAGGAACCACGAGAAGCAAGGAGAGAGGCCTGGAATAGATCCTTCCATAGGGTCTTCAGAGGGAGCATGGCCCTGCCCATACCTTGATCTTGGCCTTCTGGACCCCAGAACAGTGAGACAATAAATTTCTATTATTTAAACCATCCAATTTGTGGTAATTTGTTACAGCAGCTCCAGAAAACTAATATCCTTAAGTTTGAATGAAGGCCCGACATTTTTTTCTGCATTGTTCACCTCTGGATTCTACACCGTAGCCTCAGTTAGTATTGTCGTTTTTGTACAAGCTGGGTATCATTACACAAAACTGACACCACTTCCGCTCAGTGTGAAGTCCTCCGAGGCTGGAAGAACTATGAGCAGACTAATAGGTTACTTTTGCCTATCTCTAAACTTTAGCCGAATTTCTTTCAAATAAAAGATTTTGAGAAAGAAATTAAGCAAGATGAGACTTCTATTACTACAGCTACTTAGAAAACTCCAAACAAAAAAATATACTCATCACCATATGCTGTAGCAAATTCCTAAGAAAGGGATAATTCAAAATATAGCAGGAATCCACTGGCCTTTGGGCCTATCTAGAGACCAAACGAGTACTGGTTAGTCCACGGATTGATTACTTGCTCCTTCACCCTCTTGTGCACCTCCATGTTACAAAAAGCATATAGAATTTGTCCCCTCAAGCAATCACAAGTAAATTTACCATGGCTACCATGGCGTTATCAGAAAAATAGTCTGCTAAGGCTGATAAATCGGTCGATTATCTGCTTCCTTGACTTTTACTTCCTCTTGTATAAATGTTTTCATCCCGACATTACCAATACCTGTTAGAAGATGAACGATAAATTACCAAACTACTGAAATCGCCAGGAAATTCTTAATAGATCAAAAAAGAACTTAACAACAAAAAAAAGCCCTAATAACATAATAATGCACTCTGTAGTCTAAGAACAGCACTCTATAGAGAGATAAATGGCTACTTATTGAAATCTTAGCTTATACATAAAATGATACATTTCTTCGTGGGCACATTTATCAAGCATTGACATCGTGCATCTTGTCGTGAAACATATTATGGTCATCATCATTCTTCCTGCCAAAGGAAAATTTCACACAGTAAGTCCTTTATTTACTAAAAATATATGTCTATCCAGAAAGAAAAGGGCCTTGGGGGATAAGAGAGTTAGCAGGGGAGAGGAGATGAAATTGCTTTTTATTTAGTGCTTAAGTACATAGAAAACAAAAGCTACAGAGAAAGCAGCTCCCAGCCCCCATATACTCACAAAACGATAGTGATGCTATGGACTTGTGTGAGGATAGTTTTTTTTTTTTTTAGTTATGCACAAGAATCCATGACACCACAGGACACCGATTACAAGGACAACCTAACTCAAAGTTAACTTCAAACACTGATTTAGGCCAACAATTTTAACCTTTACTCCGGCCAGGCTTTCTGCCAGGGCTGCTATCAAGTGATCAAATGTTTTCTTATTCATTGTCTCCTTTTACTTTCCCTGCCCACCTTCAGACCCACACATAAAAAGCCAATGATGGGAGGCCAAAAGACAATGAAAACTACAAAACCACCACCAACGAACAAACTAGGGCAATTCCAGGGGCCAGGATACCCTGTAGCTAGGTGAACTTCCCCTTCACAACTCGGAGTCCATGTAATTCTCTTGGAAGAATCCCAGGGGTGACTTCCTTTCTTCTTGGGCTTTCCTCAGGCATGCCACTTGGGGTTTCACTGAGAAAGCTTTGTCAGCTCTTTCACCTGAAAGAAACCTGGCGCTGTTTTCTACTTGTCTGTCACCATGAGGGATGCTCCAAGGGAAAACATTCATTCCACTTTCCACCAAAGCTTGGATGCTTCTGGAAATGCATCAAGTGGTAAGGATGAGGTTAAGGAATATCCTCTACTGCTGCTTCAGCTGAAGGCTCAACCTCAAGGTAACTGCTCCAAAAAAAAAAAAAAAAAAACTCCACCTGGCACGCGTATCTACGTACAGTCCCAAAGCAACCACGCCATTTCCCAGGTGTGCCCTCTTAGATTATTCATACATCAGTTCCTCTTGTTTTCCACCTTTTGGGGGTCTGCAAAATGCCCTAATTCTATATTTGAATAAGCACACCACTTTTTTTTCTTATAAAACTTAGAACTGTCTGCAGCTCCCTAGCTGCAATGTCTCCTCATGTATTATAAGAACTTAGTTAACCAGCTTATCCTCCACCAAAAACCGGTATTCGAAAAGGAGGATGAAAATGGACTGGGCAATTTAAAGTTCATTTGAGAAATACAAGTCTGAAAAACTCTTTGATGTAAATATGCTCAACTAATCCGGCTTTGTTTTAAATCTACACTTTTTGAAGTTATTTAGAGAAAGCCAAATTCTTTTGCTATTTCCACGTTAATAGCAGCAGCAGTGAATCCTGGAAAGCAGGGTCGGCAATCATTTTCTGTGAACGGCAGGATGGTAAGTATTTTAGGCTTTGTGGGGCACAAACAGTCTCTGTCCCATTTTCTTTGTTTTTTGTTGTTGCTGTTGTGGGGTTTTTGCTGTTGTTGTTTTGGTGAGGAAGATTGGCCCTGAGCTAACATCACTTGCCAATCTTCCTCTTTTTTTCGCTTGAGGAAGATTGTCTCTGAGCTAACATCTGTGCCAATCTCCCTCCATTTTGTATGTGGGACGCTGCCACAGCATGGTTTGTTGAGCAGTGTGTAGGTCTGCACCTGGGATCCAAACCTGTGAAGCCCAGGCTGCTGAAGCAGAGTGCACAAACTTAACCAACCACTACACCAATGGGCTGGCCCCTGTTGCTTCTTTTTTTTAACAATGGTTTAAAAATGTAAAAACCATTCTTAGCTCAAGGGGCTTCACAGAAACAGGCCATACCTTGCTCACTCCTGTTCTAAAAAGCAGGTATTTTTTTCTTTATAATCAAAGCAGAATGGTGCTTTAAAATAATATTGGAAATTCAGACAAATAGCGACAAGTTTCATCATCATCTTAATCCAGCCACTTGTGAGAGTCACCAAGCACCTTCCTGCCTCAGTTTCTTCATCTATAGAATGAGGGGTTAGAATAGGTCAGTGATGTATAAACCACATCTCAAGGAATCCTAGGACTCCAGGAAGGGCGGGACTCTCTGGACCATCCCTATCGCCCACCTTAGCACACACCTAACCAGCACAGCCCGGCTTTGATCCTGTCTTTTTATTGGAGTCTCCATAAAGACAGGGGTTCCACTAATCTTTTTTTTTTTTTTTAGTTTTGAAAAACACAGTATTAGATGATCTCAGGGATCCTCTTGGTGCTATCCTCTATAAATCCATTATTGGATCATTGATCCTTTTCCAGTCATTTTATTGGGAACTGTCAGGTAGATAGGTAATGATTTAATAACCTATATTGCAGTATTTAAAGGAAGAGAAACAAAAGCAAGACAGATCGCATGCTCAGGGGTCACTTGTACTTATTCAGATTTGTGGAAAACCACAAGATAGCCACATCAGAGGGTTCTCAAGTCCCATGCATGCTAATGAGAGAGAGTTCCTTCTTGCATCTCCCTGCTTAGTGCTCTGGGAAAAGCAGGATGGTATAGCCATGGCAGGAGCACTGAGCTGAGACCCGAAGACCTGGGTTCCAGTCTGCACTTGAAGCTTACCAAATACATTAACTCCTGACGTTTATTTAACAAAAACTGGAGCACCTACTAAATACTAACCCAGAGACTGGGTGTTAGGAATACAGGGATGAACCAAACAGATGTAGAACACTCTGCCCCCCCACTACGTGGATGCCTGCTCTGTAAAGTGGGATAATAACATCTGCTCCCTCTCGCTACTGCATAGTCCTGCAGAGATGGCAAAGCATTTGTAAACTGCAAAGCAGAGACTAGACATAAACTAGAAAACTACAGACTCTCCTCTTTTTAAGTACATAAAATATATGCAACTTCAAGAATTTACCACATTGATAAAATAAGGCCACAATAAGCTTCACATAGCAAAACACCATTTCGAGAACAGGAAGCAGCATGGCAAAACAAAAAGGGCACAAGCCTTGGCACCAGACCTTCCCCCTCGAATCCTGCCTTGCTTCCTCCTACAACCCCTGATTTCTACAAACCCATCCTCTCATTTATGCGATACTAATACTGCAATTTCACAGGGTTACTGTGAAGGTAAATCTGAATTATGGAAGTAAAGGACCTGGCACAGGATTAGCACTTCGTGAATAACAGTTTCCCCTTTCCCTCCCTCCTAGGCACCTAAAAATCTCAGATGAAAGAAGACTGTATTTTAAATAATAGAGCTTACCTCAAAATTGTTGATATTGCTACCCAGCTCTATATCATAATCACCTCAACCAAAGAGGACAGGAAACTTCTGGTTGTTATGACCATGGAATCCAGATGCAGAATATGCCCAGTCATCAGGAAAATCTTACAGTCTTGGCACAGTTTGAGGACAGAGAGAGCGCACAACAGCCAATAGCTGAGGGGAATCTCTCTAGTCTGGAATGTGCCACAGACTTCCAACCACAAAAGTTCTCCCTTGCACTTAGACTGTGGTATCCCCCTGTGGTGTTGGCCATGGCCTCTGATCCTCTCCGCAAGTCTCCTCCGGAAGCACATGACTTTCTCCAGTCCTCTCTAGGCCCCATCCATGGGAACATCCGTGGCACTGTTCATCACCTCCTAACCAGCCCAGTTGTACAATTTAGGCAAACCGTTCTCTCATTTTTGAGAGAAGACAGCAGGAGATGTTCTCTAACAACCTTTCAACCCCCAATGACCTTTGATTCTGTGACCCACTCTTAAATTCATTCATTCATTCAACAACGTTTATCGAACACCTCCCATCTCTTGGATTCTGTGACGTGTTCCTAACTTCTCCTTGCATTTATTTATTCAACAATATTTACTGACCATCTGCTATCTAACGGGTACCGTTATGTACAAGAATGTACAAAAATGAATAAGAAATAGTCCATGTCCAGGGCCAGCTGGGTGGCATAGTGGTTAAGTTCGTGTGCTCTGCTTCAGCAGCCCAGGGCTTGTGGGTTCGAATCCCAGGCATGGACCTGCACACTGCCCATCAAGCCATGCTGTGGCAGTGTCCCACATATAAAATAGAGGAAGATTGGCATGGATGTTAGCTCAGAGACAATGTTCCTCAAGCAAAAAAGAGGAAGATCGGCAACAGATGTTAGCTCAAGACTAATTTTCCTCACCAAAAAAAAAAAAAAAAAGCCCATGTCCTTCAGAAGCTCATAGTCAATAAGGAGATAGACAATAAGCAATTACAATGTAGTACAGGAGGTATTATGATAGACCTATAGGAACCACGGGAGACTATGCTTAATTCTGCCCAGCAAGTGGGACAGTGGTAGGAGAGGAGAGAAAGCAGGAACGGCCTCTCAGAGAACTGAGTGTTGACGGATAAATAGAAGGTGATCAGGGAAATTAGATGGGCTGAAGACATTGCAGAAACAGAGAAGAGAATATGACAAGGTAAGGAGATATAAGCATGGTGGTTTGCAAGACAGATAATTCAATATGAATGAAACAAAGGCCGTAGAGGAGGACACAGGAAAGGGGGCTTGGATGATGAAGTATCTTCTATGCTTTGCTAAGAATAGCAAACTTTATCCTTTTAGGGAATGCCTAAAAGATCCTAAACAAGAACTCTCTGGATTACATGAGTGTTTTAGAAAGTCTACTGTGGCAGCACTGTGAAGACTGGATTTTAGAGCCTACGGTAGGAAAAAAAGGAGATAAGGATGAGTCAAGAAAAGATGTCAATTTTTTACTTTATTTTATTTTTTTTACTAAGGAAGATTCACTCTGAGCTAACACCTGCTGCCAGTCTTCCTCTTTTTGTATGTGAGCCGCTGCCACAGCATGGCCACTGACACATGAGTGGTGAGGTCCGCACCCAGGAACAGAATCCAAGTTGCTGAAGCAGAGCACACAGAACTTAACCACTAGGCCACTGGGGTTGGCCCAAAAGACAGATGTCAATTCTCATGGGAGAAAATAAGAGCATAAACTAAAGCAGTGGCAGGGATTGAGCATGATAAATTCTAGAGATATTCTGGAAGTAGAATTAACAAGACTGAGTGATCAATTCCACATAGGAGGAAAGGAAGAGGATGGCAGCTAGGATTACCCCCAGGTCTCTCTCTTGGGAGAGTGGGTTAATGAATGGTGAGGATAGCAACCCAGCAAGAGAACACAAGAAGACCAACAAATACTCCTAGTTCCCCAAGCCTGAAAACCTTAGCCATCTCTTGTATGCAAGTGTGCACTCTCCAAGATAAATCATGCTAGACCTGAGGTACCCACTGGAGCTGTCCTTCTCTAACAGGGGTACCAGGAAGTCTTAGGATCAACATGGAGCATCTTTACAGACCAACAAAGTCACATACATATTTGTTGGGAAGAACAGTAATTTAACTGCTGGGTTTATTTAAAACATTACTTTTATTTTAAAACAAATGTATATTGTAGAGTAAAATGTGTATTTTCATCCAAACTTGCATATAGAACAAGAGACTTCAAAGATACTTCAAAGAAATCTCACAGAAACTGAGAACCCTTGTGAGACAAGGGTTCTCTGTCTTCAGAGTTCTCTGCCTTTTGGGTTCTTCAATGAAAATGTTCACAAAGTGCTACATTATAACATTACCAAGTAAAGCTCAAGAAACACAAACACGGAGACTCAGCATTTCCATTCCTATGGAGACACCTTTGAGTAGTGGTTCTCAAAGTGTGGCCTGTGGACCCCGAGGGGTCTCTGACATCATTTCAGGAATTCTCAAGATCAAAACTGTTTTCATAATAACACTAAGATGTTATTTGCCCTTTTTACTCTGTTAACATTTGCACCAATGATACAAAAGCAACGGTGGGTGAAATGCTGGCACCTTAGCTTGAATCAAGGTGGTGGCACCAAATCATTGTCTTCTTTACCATCACATACTCACCGTAAAAACAAACGCATGTGCACATGCGCGCACGCACACACACAAACAAATAAAATAACCCTGCCAGTTTCACTTGGGAATGCATTTGATGAAGCAGCAGTAAAAATTTTTAATTTTATTAAAGACTGACCCTTGGCTAAGCATACTTTTCATATTATATTATACGTAATGAAACGTTTGCATAAACCCCTTCTGCCATCACTGAAACGTGATGGCTGTCTCAAGGAAAAGGACATGTGTGACTGGTTTGGGAGCTGAACTAGCCACTTTTTTTCATGGAACATCATTTTTAATTGAAAGAATAACTGACAAACTATGGTTATACAAATTTGGGTATTTGGCAGACTATTTTTTGGAAATGAATGAAGGCTGACACTTTAGGAAGAAACTGATAGTATTTGTGGCCAATGATAAAATTCCAGCTTTCAAACAAGAATTAAAATTTTGGAAAATTCATATCCTACACTGTGAACTTGACAGCTTCCCAATATAGACTTTTCAAATAAGATTGGTATTGATATTAATAATTTTTTATACTGTATAATGAAATGTGTCAACATTTCGCAGATCTACATAATTCAGTGAACCAATATTTTCCAAATGACCAATGCATGACAGACCAGAAGATTTTAATATAACAGAAAACAAAAAGTTCACTGAAACAGTTTCAGACTCCACATTATAACTAACATTTAAGAAGCTACCTCTTTTTGAGTCTTGGCGTAGTATCAAAGAATACCAGTAATTACCTGAAAAGGCTATTACATATCTGTGTGAAGCTAGGTTTTCTTCATATACTCCATCCAAAACAACATGTTGTGACTGATTGCATGCAGCAGCAGATATGGGAATCCAGCTTTTTCTATTAAGCCAGAGGTTAAAGACATTTGCAAAAATATAAAATGATGCCATTCTTCTCACTTAATTTTTTTTGGGGGAAAGGTATTTTTCATAAAAATATGCTATTTACAGTTAACATACAATGGTTTATAATCGCTTTTGACAATAAAAATATTTAATTTCTCAGTTTTAATTACTAATAGGATAGACAGAGATAGATACAATGTATATACACAAAAGCTCTTTGGAGTCCTCAATAACTTTTAGGTGGTCCTGAGACCAAAATATTTGAGAACCAGCATCTTAGAGAAATTTAGACTCAGGCCAAAGTGATATGTACATGCACATTCATAGCAGCACTGTTCGTAACAGCAAAAAGTGGAAACAAACCACACATCCATGTGGTATGCTTCTATGGTATAATACTAGCGATAGTGAAATGAATGTACCACAGCTACATGCATCCACATGGAGAAATCTCAGGAAGACAGCAGTTGAGTGAAAGAGCAAGGTGCAGAATGCATGCTGTATGCTACCACTTTTAAAAATCCCAAAGATAAGCAAAACTATGGTAAAGCTATTGAGAAAAAGCAAGGGAAACGTTAAACAGAAAATTTAGGATAATGGGAACCCTTAGGGGAAGAGGTAGCAGGAGAGGTTTGTTAGTATGGAAATTTGTTAGATTGGGTGGTAGGTTTACAGATGTTGGTTTTACCATTACACTTCATTATGTATGTATAAATGTTAAATATATTATATTTTGTAAGTAGCACAAACTTTATGACCTTCAAATGGAGGCACTGCATTAGAGCTTTCCTTGCCGATTATTCAAGAACCAAAGAGGTGAGGAAGGGGCTAGGGGCATAGAGGGCAAGTCCTGGCTGAGAGTCTGCAGCACTGGCCCCAGAGAAGCCCATCACCAGAGCAGGTCTCCTTCTCAGACACCTTTCATATCTACTATCATCCATCCTAGTTCGGCTTTTCAACAGCCATGCCTACTTACAAAGTCTATTTCTTCCTTCAGGCCATCATTTTCCATCTCCATTTTTATCACAGTGAAGAAACTACCACATTTCAGAGTTGATTTGTGTGTTGTATCCAAACCACTAAATTTAGCAATCAGAATCTCTCTATCATCTGACACAGCTCCTACTATATTTTTCCTACCTCCCATCCTTACATCACCAATATGGTCCCTCTGGTTCAATAAAGTTTCTTCTCTTAGTGTCTCCCACATACTTTTGGTTTATTTCAACCTCTTTTGGGTAATGCCATTTCTTCTGCTTGAAATATTCTCTCCTTTCTTCACAAAATCTAAATCCATCACTTTCTTGAGGATGCTTTAAATGTCACTCCTCTCCAAGAATCTTTGACCCATCACTCTTACTCCACGTTTCCTCAAACATTTACACATCTAATTCATATTATATTGTCTCACACTTGTTAGCATATTGATTTGTACTTATCTTCCATGACTGTTTTATGTCAACATTTGAAAGAAGTGTCAGCAGAGACTACATTCTGTACAACTTCTATAAGCCAGGTAAATGCTTACAGCTTTTTCATAATGAATGAGCACCAAGTAGGGACCTCAAATCCTCATGGCTCTAATGTGACAACAAGAGTGCTGACATATACCTTTATTCCCAAAAGGCTTTCAATTTAGTATACTGAAAGATGTTTTCCCTCTGTAGGAGCACATTTCCCATTTTATAATAGAAACCAAGCAAAGCAGCATCTATTTTATAAAACTCTTTTTCATAATATTGAACGATTTTAGAGCTCAACATTTCTCCTCCCCATCCCACCCTTCATTATTTAAAGTCCATAGAAAATCACCCCTAACAGGTGGTTGAACCAGCTCTTGGTAAACACTAAATCTTCCGTTTCATTTTTGGACAGTTTTATTTGTTCAACAGGCCCTTATCTTAAGAAAACAAAGTTGTCTTCCCTATAACGTCTACCCTATTGGTCCTAGTCTCTGTTTTCAGCTCATTATTTCATAAATCCATGAAAATACTTTTCAAGCTGAATTTTAATTACTTGTTTCCATCTCTTTCTCCACTCCCTTGGCTCCCAACTCCTTCAGAGCAGGGACCATGATCTATTCAGTTCCATAGATCCCTAATCTCCAGCAGAAGCACTCAGTTACTGCTGCTTGAGTGAATGAAGGAATGAATCAAGTATCAGTTATCAGACACAAACTGAGAATTTAGAATGAATGACACTTCAAAGTAAGTCTACTCCCTTTTTCACTTGACAGAACCTCATGTATTTGAATGTAGTTACCATGCCTGATTTTCATCCACCCTTACTCTTAACTTCAAATTAAGCACTCTCAATGGCCTCAATAATTAATTCTTCATAGGATGATTTCAAGAGCCTACAACATTCTAGTTGTCTCCCTCCGGGTGAGCAGTATAGCAATTTCCCCCTTTAATTTGGGGCAGCCAGTCTGGGATTCAATATTGCAGATGTGATCTAATCAGTTCACAAGGCCAATGTTGCCACCTTTGTTCTGAATTCAGTACTTAAATTAATTCAGCCAACTCTGCCGAAATGCCACCATTTTTCAAATGAAGGCTGAATTTTAAATGTTGCTTATTGATTAACAGTGATTATCTCTGGGGGTGGAAGTTGAGAAAGGGGACTTTCATTTTACTTTAAACATTTCTACATAGCTTTAATTATTTACACTAAGTATGCACTACTTTTGTCATTAAAAGCCAAGATAGATTTTTAAAAAATAAATAAACAGAATTAATATCTGCGATTTCTATGGTTCCAGCCTTATACAGTTCGCTTAAGTCATACTTAAAATACTTGTGGGGTCGGCCTGGTGGCATAGTAGGTAAGTTTGCACACGCCACTTCAATGGCCCGGGGTTCATGGGTTCAGATCCTTGGTGCGGACCTACACACTGCTCATCAAGCTATGCTGTGGCAGTGTCCCACATACAAAATAGAGGGAGACTGGCACAGACGTTAGCTCAGGGACAATCTTCCTCAAGCAAAAAGAGGAAGATTGGCAACAGATGTTAGCTCAAGGACAATCTTCCTTACCAACAAATAAACAAATAAAATACTTGTACTTTTTCCATTTCTTTTGTACACCCATCAACAAGATTCGAATAGCCATGAGTGAGAGAGTATTTCTCTTTAACAATGATGATCTAGTAGTCTAGCCAACCGAAACCCTACTTCTAGATTATGAAATTTCTTTCTTCCTATAAATGTCACCTCACTATAATTTGATGTCACTCTTTCTTAAGGTCAGATTAAAACCCAATAAGTTATTATTTGAGGTTTGCTTTCCTCTAGAAGCGAGAATTCATACAGCACATTTTAGGAATATTTCCTGAAGCACATGGTATCCCACACTTTGTTTCCTCCCAAATACAGCTGTGTTTCATGCTCTAGAAAGGATTGTTGGGTTAACAAGTAGGGTCAAATAACAACAGATTAGAAAACAACTCACAATTCTAGACCATTACAAGAAGGCAGTGTTCTCCACACGGAGCATGTAACTCAGACCCCAGAAAGTCTTACTGCACGTGACTCTATTCTATTACCCTCTGCTTAGTCTAAGGTCAAAATAAATCTTTGAGGAAATAAATATTGATAGCATGAGTTTTCAGGAATCACAGAGCAACACACTCCATCACCACCTGAGGGCTCCTCCTATAGTTGAGGATCTCTGAGAGGAGGTGAAGGTGGCAAAGGTATGTCTTTCACATTGTGGGACCCCATGAAGATTGATTTCACAGATCTCAGAGATGCTATGGGCCTCAAGAGGCCCACAGATGGTCCAGCCCTTGTAGCGCTTACACTAGTGACCCCGAGCTAGTTTCTTCTTCTCCGTGGCTCAGTTTCCACTTCTTTCCAATTCGTGATAGAAGGAGTCCTTCCTTCTCTGCCTCACGGGCAGATGGTATCAGTGAAAATGTCTTGTGAACAATAAAGCATCACATAAACAGAAGTTGTGGTTAATGTACTATTATCCATTTTACAAGATGGCATAAGCTCAGAGAGGTTAGGTGACTTGCCCAAGGTCACAAAGCTAATGAGAAACCCTAGTGTTCAAGTTGGAAGAAGGTGACATATTAGACTGGAGTCTGTATCTCCTGCCTAGTCCAGGTCCTTCCTTGAGCCTCTAGCTTCCAACCTGGAGGAGCTGGAGTTAGTTACTCAGGTCCATGAGCTATTTTTAGGGTTTTAAGAGTCTAACAAACTATAGTCAATAAGCTGCCCAGGCTCAACCTCACACGTCTTTATTTCTGGCAGAAATGGCATCAACCCAGAGTGGGAGGTCTCATAAGTTCGGGGTCCTCAAACCCTGGCCATCCATTCAGATCACTCAGGGAGCTTTTTAAGAATGTCCATGTACAGACCCCACTCTGGGACACCAAATTTAAATCTCTGGGGGTGTTTTCATTTTTAAAATCTCCCGGGTAATTCTAATGTGCAGTTGGGGTTGAGAACCACTGGGTTGGCTGATGGTGATCATAAACCGATAGGGAGTGGTAGTTGTCTTTGATTACATAGCACAGTTAAAGCAATCCTACTGAGACCCTTAGTTGAAATGAATTCACACATCACATGTATTAATGTGGCCAACATTTATTGTACACATACTACGTGCCAGACACGAGGGTAAATATCTAAATGTATGAACTCATCACTCAGTTCCCATAGAACCTCCAACGCTCCCCCATTTTACAGATGAGAAAACAGGCAGAGAACTGCAGTAACTTGCCAAGGTCAGGGCTAAAATGTGGTGCAGCCAAGATGGAACTTATGCATCTGGTGTTAGGATCTTAATTCCCACCCTAGGATGCTTCTCGATACTGCCACAGGATGTGGTTCACAATACTTTAGCCTCAGTGATGAATTAAGAGATCACAGAATGTTGGGGAATGTACAACAGTTTGTGATCCAAATGGCTGCAGGGGCCGGGAGGTAAGGTACATGAGGGAGGTGGGCACGTGTACATGCAGACAGTGACATGGTGGCTAAGTAGTAGGAACTGTGGCAGACTGACGAGCACATGCCCGGGGAAGGGAGACAGCCGCCACCGACTACAGCAGATTGCTGCCATGTGGGGAGGTGGGCCCAGTGCTGCTAGCTCTTCCAAGTTTTCAAAAGAAGCTGGAAATTTGGATTTTTATGTGAAACTGCCCATTTCCAAATGTTGTCTCAAGTTTTTAAACATATTGTATGGGGCAAAACACATCAGTAGGCCACTAGCTTGGGACCTCTGATATTATCTATTACACACACAACACACACACACACACACACACACACCTCACTCCTTCATTTACAACTCATTTAATGTGTTCTCTTGCAATTATAAACAGCAGACCCTGCCTTTCCTTCTTTCTGTGCAAAATTTGAACTATTACCTGATACCACATGAAAAACTCAATATAAATTTCCCCTGGGTAATTTTATCAGTGGACTGACTGTTGAATAAATGAATAAATAAACATTTATTAAACACCTATTCTCTCATTTGAATCTCACTATAAGTCTGTGAACCTGGATTTACTATCCTCGCTTTACAGTAAAACCCAGTTATAATTCATATAATTATTACACAATTTAGATATAATTCAGGTCAAATCATATACACAGAGGAACTTGTTTCTATAGTAAAAGCCTAATGTAATACTGTTGGCCTATGAAACAAGTATTAGACAAGCCCTATTACAACTGCCTCATAAAGGAATTTTACCATATTGTATTATTACTCACCACTCTAATGGGATATATGGAAAATTAAAAAAAATACAAACACACAAATCACCAAAAAGTTCCAGGTCAGAAATGCCTGTAGTCTGATCATAATCTAAGCAAATGGAAAAGTATTTCATATACTCAATAATAGGTAATACTTCTTGAGCTCTTTCTATGCAGCAGGTACTCATCAGGCATGGTTTTGTGTGTGTATATAATATTGCTATTTATATACGTATTCAATTAATCCTTACAATAACCCTATGATACAGGAACTATTATCACTACTGAAAGATGAGGAAACCGGAGGTCAGGGAAGTTAAGTCATTTGCCCAAGGTCACACAGCTGGTTAGTGGCAGAGCTAGGATCTTAACAGCCTGATGCCAGAATCTCAACACTCGACCATTACACTATGAACATAAGAAACATGTGCATTCTCTGGGGTTTTTTTCAGTCACACCATATACAGTAGACATAGTGAAAAGCGGGCAAAGTCACACAATATTTTCTCCCTCTCATTACAAAACAAAAAAAAAAAACCTGTTTAAAATACACCACCAGACAACCAAAGACACTAGCCCTAGCACTAACTTCAGAAAAATCTATCACCCTCCACAAGTACAGTAGCTTGTTTCCAAAGATCAGATAAGCAGAATGCTGCTGATCAATCATCTCAAAGATCATTTCCCCCGGCCTTCTCCAGTCCCCTTTGAAGGCCAACTTCTTCAGAGCACTCAAAACAACTCACTCTGAGATGCACATTTCTCTCTCACTCCGTGTCTTTTTTCCTTCACGTCACACTTCTAATGGGGTTGAACCACTTTTCTGACCCATGTAGAAATTACAAGAGAGAGAGAAATTATTCTAGGGTCTGCTTTTTTAGGCCCAAGCCTCAGAGAAGGTCCATGCATTGCTTCCTTGCTGGTAGACAGAACTTGGCTGAACTGGATTTTCTTAAAAACAGAAGCAAAGAGTACCTAAGCCGTAGTCATTTAAGAACTCCAGAGACAGAACTTCAGGGGTGGAAGCGGTTTTTAATAAGAAGGGAATGGATGGCTGGAAACAATATCCTTTTTAGGCACACAGAATCTGCTGCATTTAACATAACCCTGGGTCAGTCCGTGAAAAGCAGAGTTGCTAAAGGCCACATGCTGACCTCAGACCGTGGGCGTGGATCACTGTACATTTTATAAAATCAGCTACAGCACAGCCTGTGTGCGTGTGCCTGTACGTATACGCAGCAACGCCGACTCCTATAAAATAAACAGCAATATGCACCCATGCAGCTAAAGATCGGTATCAAGCCAAAGTCTGATTTTAATTTATGAAACTACCTTGTAACTAGAGCAATTCTATCCCAAGGTGGGTCCTTGGGGAAAGCTGAGAGTCATCTGAGAGGCCCCCGCTTCAGTACCTAGTCATACACTATTCTCTGATATCATAAAAATGTAATTTACAGACAGCGGATAGAAATACAAAACTTGCTCCCAAACAGAAGAGGAAAAACGACTAGAAACTTCAGCCCGTCAAGTACTCTCAGCTATTTTTAAGGTCTGCGCTTTGCACATTAGTTTCTTATAAAATATGACAGAAGACATTTCAGCTACCATGAACCATAAAGTATTTTGTACACTTGGCCCTACATGGTATGAATTACTGAGCTACACCTAGCAAAGGAGGCAAGAGGAAAGAGTCCATCAGAAATAGGACATAGCATCTTCATTTACAATCTGCATCTCTAAAATGTGATTCCAGAGTACCTTAACCAAGCCCAAATAGTAATGAAATTTGATAAAAACAAAACAAATAAAGAACTCACATCTTACCATAACTAGGCCTGGTCTGGATTTCTTTCCAATAAGAAAAAAACTCAAAATCTATTCCTTCACCACAAAGCCCATGGTCTTGTAAAACCTTGTACTAGAAAACCTTTAACGCCCCCAAAAGTCCTGTTTTGTAGGTCACACTCTCATTATCTTGTTCTGCGATCAGTCTGATTAAATTATAGAAAATTACTAATCCATCACAGAATGGAGAAACCAGCTCCAGCCTGTTGTGTTTGTTTTTCTGTCCTCCTATGCTAACACTCCAGCAGATATTTAAAAAGGAAGAATAGAGGAGAGAAAAGACAACTTCAAAGGAGAAGGCTAAAGGGTATATTCACCTACTCCCAGGATATGCTGCCCTTCTTCTCTCACAGGTGGCATTACTGACCAGTCCCAGAAACCAAGGGAGCTTTTCTTACGCTGTGACAATTTAGGCTCTACCATCGTTTCCTTCATACCTTGTCAGCTTTGAATCCAGTGATACAACTTTGTACGTCAATGACCATGGTTAGTGATACTGGATGAGTTTTTCTCTTTTTTGAAACTAATTCATCCAGACACCATCTGAACCCAAGCTACTGGGATTACTAAACGAGTTTAGCACCATACATTTCGAATCCGGTATTTCCTACAAAAACAACTTGACATTGATAAGACTCCTTGTCTTTTAAACCAAATTTTGACCCAAGGAAAAAAAGCCTGCCTGGTTACTCCACCAGCACGACACTATCCCCTGGGTGTCTCCGCAGCCTTTGTCCATCTAATTTTACAAGCCTCTAAAGACAAAGATTTTCCACACCTCCCTTGGAACTCTCCTAACAGAGGCCATTCAAAGACTCTTACAAACTCAAATGCACAGCAAGCTCTAACAGTGGCCAAAAGCGGTCCAATTTATACTTCTCCAGCAGGATTTATTAACACTTTGTGCAGGACACTTGCCAACTCACACCAGCTTTGTTATCCCCAGAGCGAGATGGCAGCATGTAGATAAATTAAAAATCAATTTTTTTATTAGAAACTATTTTGAAGGATTAGAAAGAATGTGATGTTGAGCTCTCTTCCTTATTTTAACAGGAAAGCTCAGTGTATCCTACTTACTGTATTAGGAATGCATGGATTTCTTTTAGGCGAACAGTAGACATTATTGCCCAGCATCAACCTAGCCTCTGCATGGTACCTCAGAATCATGAGCTCTGCTGACAGGAGCAGTGAAATATTTTACTACTTCAGACTCAGAACGTTTCCCCGTGGTTCCCATCATAGTCAGGAGGTATTGCCTAGTCACTGAAAAAATTAATAAGAATAAGAAGGGAAAGGAGTTCAATCTTCCACCCTTTCTCTTTCAGCAGACATATAAAGACTCGTAAAAATATTAAAATAAGAGACGCTGTTGCTTGTCAGTCATTTTGCTTCCCAATTTTACTGGAAAGCAAAAGAGAATTTTTAAAGTTTTGTTAATGAAGAACACAATAACCTATTCTGGTCTTGACCCACAACTGAGTAAACAATGAAAATACTGGAATAACAAAACAACTGTTTTATTAACTTTTCCTCTGTGCTCCCCCTTGGGAATAGGCATTAGGCAGATTTCCAATAATAAATATATAGTAGCATCTACACTTATACACGTTTATAGGTAAGTTGAAGCTAATGAGAAAATCTTAAAAGTGCTGATGGCACCAAGGGTAAAAGCATTTACAGATGCAACAAACACAAGAGAAAGCCAGTCTATACCCTTTCTCTCTTCAGTTTGTGACCCCCAGAGTGATAACGTTCATAAAGGGCTGACCCCAGGCCAGGCCAACAGTCACAATAGGAGTTTCCCTCTCTCCCTCTTTCTTAGGCTAACATTTTTTAAGCTATGCAGTTTGGGATTCTACTAAAGATAAGCACACGGTGTAAGTCAAAAGACTACCAGGACCTTTTTCTGAACATGGTATGGGGCCCTGTAAATAGAAAGAACTTTCGTAAAACAGCCACCAACAGCAGCAGAATTATATTTAAATCCCAAAATAATAATTATCACTCTAGGCCAAGAAATAAAGGCTTTCCTTTGGGTAATAATTTTTAAAACTACTTCGCAAAAATAGTTTGGGTTTAACACTTTTTGTTGGGGGTCACCTCCAAAAGCTAACGCAGAACTTCTTTTTCATTTGTAGCCAGTAGGATCACCCCTCAACTCTATAGGACATACCAATTTTTTTCTGCATAGGTCCATATAACAGAAACAGACACACACATATACACACACACATTTCAGAGGCCCAGGAGGAAATGACTGTGTAGAATTTTAAATTAGAAATCTAACACTTAGGTTAGTAGTGTCAGGTTAAAGGCTCGCCCATCCCCAAAGCTAATTCAGTTCTGAACAGTCCCATGGGTGTCTAGTTGAACAGAAGGAGCTAGGAAACCTTAGCAGGCTGAAGCCCAGCCTGGGGAATTGCTGGGACTCCGTGCCAGGGGCTGAGGCTCACCCCAGACTTGGTATCAGATAATACCAAGTGCTAGTCTGGATTTCCAGGACTAATCTACTTGAGGCTGGAACTTCCAGGTTCCCTGGTGTCTGCGCTGTAGTGAGAGGACCGTGGCCTTTGTAGATCCACGCTGCTTGGCTCGTATTATATTTAATAACAGAAAAATAGATTCCAGACAAAGAAAGCATCTATTCGTAGTAATGGTTTACCAGGGAGCACAGGGGCAAGGGGGCGCCTAAGACGAAGAGGAAAGCATTCCAAATTTTCTATAGATTCAGTTTTCCTAAGTTTCTTTTTTTGTATTCTAATCAACTTAAATGTGTGTTTACAAGTTCTCTAGATTCTTAAAACGTTGTATCAATAGCGGCTGTAAACCACTTTTGGATTTATTCAGAAGGGCTCTTTGGTTTCAAAAGCAATTTTCCCCATCTCATTCCTCCTCTGACCCTCCCCGCCCCCAAAATTACATATCACTCCTTTCTTTGAGGATCAAATTTTAAACCTGCCCCTATATAACTTCTGAAAGCCCTGGGATGACTTCTATCAGGGCAACCCTAATCCCCAGACTTACTATATTTTAACTTTTATACAAAACAATTCTCCAGGGAAAGAAAACCCCTTCCCCTACACAAAATAAACAAACAAAGAATTTAGCATTGAAACCGAGACTTAGAACTACAATTATATTCTACATTAGATATAAATTAACAACAATTTTACCAAGGTCAATATTTATTACATCTCTACACCACTGCAAGTTTCTTCAAGACTCACTCAGCCCTTAGCAAGCCTTGCGTTACTGAGTCTGAACTGCAAAACACACCATTTGCTCAGAAATTGCTCTTAGTCCAAATGCAAATTGCTTACTAAACATGTACAAACCATGCTCCAAACAGGCAGCGCACATCCACAAAAATCCATTCAATGCAAAGGTAAGTGGAAAGCTTCACAAACTAGACTTTCCTTTAAAAACTGGAGGGACATTTACAGTGTTTCCAGAAGGTAATTGCTTCTTACTTCAGTAAAAGTGGCTTTATGTGACTGGAAGAAGGAGTGTTTTTTTTTTTAAGTGAGTGGATAACAGCGTTCAATTAGAGAACAGGGTGAGAGAGCCCACTCTCAAAATATAACTTAATCACCAGGCACCAGCGAGCAGAAGAGGCCCACCAAGCACACGAGCTAAAATGGAGCCTGAATTTCCTCTCAGACGGAGAGGGTAGTCGCACGAGGTCAGGGTCAAGGTCACCAGCAGGGCAAGCTGCAGCTGCCCGACTGCGCTACACACCACGGGAGGGAAGGCGTTCCATCTCCGTCACAACCGAAACAGATAAATCCCTTCTCCTGTCCTACCCTCCCTCTAACCCCGCCAACACTTTTTTTTTTTAAGCAGGGGGAGAAGAGAAGAAAGGAAAATGACCAAATAACCTCACCGCCCTGGTTTTCGCACACAAGCTCATCAGCTCCCAAAGTTGCCATCTAAGGGCAAGTTCGCAGAGAACACTGAAGCCCATTTTGTCCGAGCAGGGCAAGCCTCCCCCGACACTCCCCCGCCCCCCCAGGAGTCCTGCCTCCGCTCCCTCCCCCCCACACGCCCCCGAAAAGAGCTGGGAACTGTGGCCGGCCGGCCATGTGCACGTACACTCTTCCACCAACTGCTGCGACTTTTCTGTGAATCGCAGCGCCGAGCCTCCCAACTCGCCCTCCCCGACTCCACCGCCTTCTCTTTCCTCGCACAAAATTTCCCTACACACGCAGCCGCCTGCGAGTGATTTTATGTGCATATATATTACATATGTGATATTATCCTCAGAACCTCTAGCGGGCAGGCGAAGAAAGGACTGCACAGGGGCATTTTTTTTTTAAAGGAAGGGAAAAAAAGCACAACCCAAGCCCTGTGCGTCGACTCCTGCGTACCGGGAAGGGGAAAGAAAGAGGAATGTTTGCGGAGCGGGCTGCCTGCAAGTGCCCTTGCTCGCCACTTCGGCCGCGGCCCGGGTGACACGGAGCCGCGGGGGCGCCCGGTCCGAGCAACACGCGCCCCTTGCGCGTCCCCCGAGCAGGCACCGCCGCGGATATTTCGCGAAGGGGAGATCGATCGCGCTGCCTGTCTGCAGCGGAAACGCACAAGCTCACACACAACCCGAGCCCGAGACACCATAACCTTAACCCTTCCCCCACCCTCCGTGAACTTCAGGTGACCGACCACGTCGGCCTGACACCCGGGCGGGCGGGCGCTCCGGCTCCGCTCCCGCCCCCAGCCCGGGTTTTGCAGGATCGGGCTCCGAGCCGCGCCAAAGCGCCGGGAGAGGGGAGCAATGCGGGGGGAGAGAAGAGAAATTGACCCTCCGACTCCCCCGACCCCTCCCTCCGGCGCCTCCGGCGTCCCCTCCTCTCCGTCACCCCGCCCCACGCCTTCTCCCCTGCCCCCTCCTCCCTGCATTCAAGGAGCCGGGCGGCCCCGGGGGATATTTTTAGTCGCTTCTTTCTCCTTCACTTTTAGCTTTAGCAGCATCTCCGAACACTCAAAGCGAAGAAAGATGGGGGGGTGAGGGGAGCTGGAGAGGGAGTGGGGGAAAAGTTAAGAGTCTCGCAAAGAAAAGCCGGAGGGAGGGCGGAGAGGGACCGGGGGCGCGGGTGGAGGAGGGGAAGGGGACCCGGCCGTGCCGGCGGGTGTGTGTCTCCAGTTGGTGTGCGTGGCTGCAGCCGGGGAGGGCTGTGATGCACTTTAGTCCTGGACTCTGCTCAGGCTCGCCGGGGAGGGGGGTCTGAGAGCCCGAGTCTCGCCCGGCTCCGTCTGCTCCGACTGACCCCGCATTTTATTGCGGCCAGGAGCCCTGCTCCTCCCTCCCCTCAGCTCTGCAGGGACCTCGCGCGCCGCGAGCCGCCCTGCCTCCTGCCTCCGCCTCGGCGCAGCTCCCGCACCCCACATCCGCCCGCCGCTGCCCGGCCTCGCCCCCTGCCCGGCCGCCCCGCGGCCCCCGCGCCCCGGCGCGCCCCCTCGCCCCAGCGCCGCGGGAGCAGCCGCCCGGCGGCGCGTGTGTACCCGTGTGTTTGTGTGCGGTGCCCCCACACCCTCCCCGGCCGCTCCCGCCTCGCCCGCCCCCGACTCCCCTCCTCCGCCGCCGCCTCCTCCACCTCCGCCTCCTCCTGCTCCCGCCGCCGCCGCCGCCGCCGCCGCTGCTGCCGCCGGCGGCTCCGGGGCCGACCAACCCCGGCGCAACCTTTAGCCGGAGACGGACCTCTCCCTGGATCCTGTACCCGGCGGGCGGCCGCGCGCTCTCGCCCCGACACCCCCAAACGCCATGTCACGGCCCCCAGCCCTCCGCGCGCCCCGACCCCCGCGCCCTCAGGCACTCGGATCCACAAGGAATTTTTTTTTAAGATTCCAACCTCTCCCACCTCCCCCCCACTCCCCGATTAAAAAAACCCCGGCATCCACACTACTCCCCTCCTCCCTTCTCTTGCCCCCTCCCCCCAGCAACCCGGAGTGAGGAGGGGGAGGGAGAGGGAAAAGGAAAAAAAGCCCGATCTCAAGGAAAAAAAGAGGGGGGGTGAGAGAAAGAAAGAAAAAGAGAGAGAGAATAGAAAGGGCACGGGGCTGATCATCACCAACATGGCTGCCTCAGCATAGACCTAAACGAGGAGTAACCCGGGCTGTGTCTTTGTCAGTTTCACCTCTGTAACCCTAAACTAATGCAGAAAACAACGGAGGAGGCTGCGGAGGGGAAAGAGGAGAGGGAGGGCGAGAAAATGGCACGAGAGGAGGTGGAGAAGGGATGACTTACGTGAGGGAAGGCGCTTGGGCTGCTCCTGCTTCCTCCTGGGCATTTTCCCCCTTTTCTCACATTCTCCTCCTTGGTTAATGTGAGATCAAATAAACCCCCGTGGGGGCAGAGAGGCAGACACTGGCAGGAGCAGGGAGGTAGTTGGGGGGCGGGCGGGCGGGCAGGGGGAAACCCCTTCTCTCCGGTGTGTGCAATGGGTTGAAGCTTGTTTCCTGGAGCCAGAAGAGGGGTTTTCTTCTTTTCTTTCCTTTCTTTTTTCCTTTTTTTTTTTTTTTTTTAATTTTTGGTCGTGCACCTGGCTTGTCCCCGAGCGTAATATTCTTCAATGGAAACGGATCTAATAGGTGTGAGTGTGTGTGTGTCCTATGCTCGCGTGTGTGATGGGAGGTATAAATAAATGAGTGCCGGTGCGGCGGTGTCTATGGCCGCGCTCTGTGTCTCCGAGCCCCTAACACTAATGTCGGGATCAAAGGGCAGCGGCGGCGGCAGCACAGCTCACAGCTCGCTCTCTTGCTCGCTCTCTCTCTCTCTTTCTCGCTCTCTCCTCTCGCGCTCTCTCTCTCTCTCTCTCTCTGTCACACACGCACTCACACACACACAGAGGCACCGACTGAGGGAAAGAGCAAGAGCTACACACACACACACACACACACACACACACAGAGCAAAGAGGAAGGTGCCCTAAGGCTCCCAGGGCGGACTCAGCCTGGGATTTGCAAGCGCTCTGTCTGGAAAGAATGGGGGGCGCGCGTGCGGGGGTGGGATGGAGTTCTTCGAATTTATCCCGCTATTCGCCAAATCTAGGGGGAAAAAGTTTTTTCCACTCTCTAAACAGCGATTAGTTCATTATTCTTACTGATTTTTAAAAAGGAAATACATTTTTCTCTTAACTTTCTTTTGTTTATTAAACTACATTTGGTTCTGTATAAAATTCTTCAGGCTTTTTGTCACTGAAAGAATTACTCTCACCCCATCACCTTCAGTTTATGGAGGTTACGTCTCCCACAATCTCTCCAAGAACATTCCAATAAAAATAATTTTTTTAAAAAAATTAAAAGATAACATATGGTGAAATCAATAACTAGGTTGATGGAAGAAGTGCCCAGTTTTGGAGTGTCCAGTGGAGTTAAAATGTAAAATGCTGCCTAAATGAAAACTGCAGCTCCTTGACAAAGGGAGAAAAATAAGATTAGGTCACCCCTGATGGTTGATTTAACTGCTACATGACATTCCTACCGTGCTCACAGCAATCTTGACTTCTGAAATTTACTTTTTCCGTTGCTATAATGCAGGTATATGAAGCTTACCCTGAAGCAATTCCAGTTTGCATTATGAGCTCAATATAGCAGTTTTCATTAACTGATACGTACTTTCATTACTTTACAAATCACACATCTTTCTTCAAAGAGAGACATAAAGGGGAAAAATAGAAAAGGACGGGTCTCACTCTAGCACAAAAGGTACTTGGTGAAAGAGGACTGTGCTCTTTGTGACTTGCCGTCATTTGGATAAAAGTTCACTCAGAGGTTGTTAATGATTTAAACTCCAAAACCTGCTACTATAATTGAAGTAAAAATGGTCTGAAGAAGAGTTATTTCATAAAACACTCTTTGTAAGAGAAAACTTTGAACTTAGCAGAATACATTATATGTCATGAGTCAGATGTAGCTAAAAAATAAAAAGGTGCATTATTTAACTACATCTTCCCTTTTTAGCTTTTTAAAAACTCTGACTCATCATCTTATTATGTTAAATATTTTCTTACCAATTTTAAAATAGACTTTTTCATCAAAGAAGGTGGAGGCACGGTGAAGATAGAGAACGTTAAAATGATACTCCATAAGCTTACATGGATGGCTGTTGCCTCTGAGCTTCTGACTTAATTCTCACCACTCAAGTGGTATTAACGACAGCCATGGGGGTTCAATTCCTACGTATCCCTTCAAAAATAACAGTAAGGCTTTATACTGCATACTTGCATTAGAGAAGCTGAAAGAGTATTGTATCTCCCAAAAGACGTTTTTCATTGATAATGAAATCTCGGGCTGAAACCCTCCCTGCCAACTCCTCCAAAAGATCTAGCTTCCCAGTGACAAGTAATGCTATCTGAAGCAGGTTTTTTTTTTTTTAATTTTTTTTTGAGGAAGATTAATCCTGAGAAAACATCTGCTGCCAATCCTCCTCTTTTTGCTGAGGAAGACTGGCCCTGAGCTAACATCCATGCCCATCTTCTTCTACTGTACATGTGGGACGCCTGCCACAGCGTGGCTTGCCAAGCGGTGCCATGTCCACACCCGGCGAACCCGGGTGGCCAAAGCGGAAGGTGCGCACTTAACTGCTGCGCCACCTGGTCGGCCCTCCGAAGCAGGTTTTGAAACAGCTGCTCAAATTCAATCTAAAACCAAAACAGAGAGCAGTCAAGTTTAAAATGGAGTGTCGTCCTTAAACCAAGTCTTCCTTGAACGTTGGCAGAAGTAAACTGGTAGTTAAGTTGTCCTGTGTTATAATTTGAGTAGAACTGTCTTTCAACTCAGATCAAACTCCAACTTGCCATGACTTTGACTGTTGTCAGTAGCATTGGACTTGAAATTAATATATGAATGATAAGTTGGAGCCCATCCATCCCAAGGAGACCCACTGCCCTGAGTGTGCAGGATCTTTAACCTTAGCACGGTAAACAGAATCGTCAACAACACTCCGCCACTGCCCCCTCAGAACCTTTGGCTAGGATGTGAAGAACTATTACTCTGCATAGACACACCACTACCTTTTCCTGAATTGCTACGACTCTTTACAATGCTTAGTACACTATAATGGAAAACACACTTTAGGCCTTTCCTCAAAGTACAGTACATTTCCTGCAACCTTTTAAAGACACGCAGGCAAACTTTTAATTATATAGGTGTTCTATCAACAGCTGAAAGCATTTTTCAATTAAATTTATTCATACCTCTACCTTTTTCAAAAAACTATTTGAAGTAGTACACAACAATAGAAAATGGAAATAAGGACAGAACAATTTCTGTTTAAACCGCAGCTTGGTGTCTCTCCACTCCAAAGCATTCTTCAAGGGCACTGGCATCTCACCCTCAGTTGCTCTATGTTCGGGGAGCACAAACCAATTTTAATGTTAGACTAACCTAAAATATTAGGAAGATAAATAGCTGGAGGTTGCTACAATGGATTTCAAAGTCAAATGAATAAATAATTTGGGGAATGTGTGCCTTTTGGATGCTCATACCCATGAAACATTAACTTGGATTATTGTTGACCATAGTCATCACACTGAAATATTCTATTTGATTCATCTCCATGGCCCAAGCTTTCAAAAGCATATTTTATCTTAATATGTAATTAAATTACTCTCTCCACCCCCATCTCTGTCACCTCTCAAATGTAAGATTAAAATAGATTTGCTCAAAATTATGCATCCTAAAAAGATGTTACTTAAACTCTCACTCTCATGGGCGTAAACTCTACCCGAGCCCAAGTGTCGCTAAGGGTAGGTAGACAGAGGGAGTGCTTCCCCTAGAATGGCATGTGGTCTGCAGGGGGGTCCTTGAGGTCACAACTGTTTTCATAATAACACTAAGATGTTATTTGTCCCTTTATCTGTGTTGACATTTACACCAATGATGCAAAAGCAATGGGAAGAAAATGCTAGCACCTTAGCTGGAATCAAGGCAGTGGCACCAAAATGTATTAGTAGTCATTTTCTTCTACACCGTCGTGCACTTAGAGAGAGTAAAAAAGGAAGGTTCATTTAAGAATGTCCTTGATGGAGCAGTAAAAATTACTAATTTTATTAAATCTTGACCCTTGAGTACAAGACTTTTAAATATTCTTTGTGACACAGTAGCGGATACCTATAAAGCTCTCTTGCTGTGTAATGAAGTACATTGGTTGTCTCAAGGAAAGTCACTTGTGAGACCAGTTGATATAGCTGCGTTTTTCATGGAATATTATTTTTACTTGAAAGAATGACTGACAGACAAACTCTGGTTACTTAGACTTGAGTATTTCTCAAAAAATGAATGAAGTGAGACTGTAACTTGAAGGAAAACAATTCATGGTATTTTTTGGCCATGATAATATTTGCACCTAAAAGTGAAAATTAAAATTCTAGATAACATATCCATCACTATCAGCTTAATACCTTCCTAATAGTTAGACTTTTCTATGAGATCCATGGTGATATTAATGAATATGACTTTTTGATATTGTGTCAACATTTTGGAAGAACTGCATAACTCCGTGAACAAATATTTTCCAATTGACCAGTGCGTGATATTACAAAATAATGCTATAGTGAAAGATACATTCAAAGTTCAAGATAGACCATTGGATTTTAACGTAAGAGTATATAAAGTCTGTTGAGACGGTTTCAGATTCCACACTGTCAGTTACTTTTAAGAAACAACTTGGTCAGCCCCAGTGGCCTAGTGGTTAAGTTTGGCAGGCTCTGCTTCAATGGCCCGAGTTCAGTTCCTGGGCACAGACCTACACCACTCATCTGTCGGTGGCCATACCATCGCAGGGGCTCACATTCAAAAAGAGGAAGATTGGCAACAGATGTTAGCTCAGGGTGAATCTTCCTCAGCAAAAAAAAGAAAGAAACTACCACTCATCGAGCTTTGATGTAGTGTCCAAAGAATATCCACAGTTATCTGAAAAAGCTATTAAAATACTCCTTCTTCCAACTACATACATATGTAATGCTTGCTTTTCCTCATGTTTGTCTTTACCCAGAGTAACGTATCACAACAGATTGAATGCAGAAGCCGATATGAGAACCCAGGTGTCTTCTAGTAAGTCAGACATTATGGAGATTTGCAGAAATGTAAAATAGTGCCACTCTTCTCACTACACTTTTTGTTTTGAAAACTATAGTTATTTTTCATAAGAATGTGTTAACTTGTGTTTGTTATTGTTATATATGAATTAATAAATAAATATTTTAAAAATTTCAGTTTTAATGTGTAATATAGTAAATGTCAATAGATATAACCCAAATAAACAAAAGTTCTTTGGGGCCCTCAGTAACTTTTATGAGTGTAAAGGAGTCCTAATTCCAAAAAATTTGAAAACTACTGCCCTAGAAATTAATTGAGATGTAGTTAAAGAGAAAAGAGAATTTCTAGGGATGTTTTACTAGAGGTCTTGGAACTCAACTGTAAATATATTTATACTTCTTAGAGAATGAAGCCCACTTCACTCCAGGAGTGAACCTGACAGTTGGTTTTGTGTGCCCCAAGCTTGGTTCCTCTGATGAGATCTTTGTGAGAGGATGTGTTAGTCAGGGTTCTCCAGAGAAACAGACCTATATATATATTTGTGTGTATGTGTGTGTGTGAGGAAGATTAACCCTGAGCTAACATCTGCTGCCAATCCTCCTCTTTTTGCTGAGGAAGACTGGCCCTGAGCTAACACCTGTGCCCATCTTTCTCTATTTTATATGTGGGACACCTGCCACAGTGTGGCTTTATAAGCCATATGTAGGTCTGCACCGGACATCCAAACCAGTGAACCCCGGCTGCTGAAGCAGAGCACGCAAACTTAACCACTGTGCCACTGTGCCAGCCCTCATACCAATATATATTTTATTTGTTTATTTATTAATTATAAAGATTGGTTCATGAAGTTATGGAGGCCTAGAGGTTGCATGATCTGCCATCTGCGATAGAGAGAACCAGGCAAGCCAGTACTGTAATTCAGTCCAACTCTAAAGGCCTGAGCACTGTTGGGGGGGCCAATGGTATAAGTCCTGGGTTGAGTCTGAAAGCCTGAGAACCAGGAGCTCTAATGTCCAAGGTCAGAAGAAGATGGATGTCTCAGCTCCAGCAGAAAGAGTGAATTCGCCCTTCCTCCGCCTTTTTGTTCTATCCAGTCCCTCAGTGGATTGGATGACACCCACTTACATTGGTAAGGGCCATCTTCTTTACTCAGTCTATGGCTTCAAATGCGAATCTCTTCTAGAAACACCCTCACAGACATACTCAGAAGTAATGTTTTACCAGCTATCTGGGCACCCCTTAGCCTAGTCCAGTTGACACATAAAATGGACTGTCACAGAGAAATAGGTATTTGTATTCACCAAGTCCTGTTGAAACAGGTTGTCCAGCTGTGTGGAGAGGCTGGTTACTCTGAACAGAGGGCCCAGGCCTCTTCCACCCTCAGACCCTTTAGGAAAGCACAGGCAGCGAGGCTCTTTCCTTTTTTCCAGGGCCTGAGCCATCTGCCTCGAGAGTTAAGACAGGGACACTCTTTACCCTAAAAGTGCTCCAAGACTGACATTTTAAATAATGAGTGCTTGTTCCAGAGCAGATATGGGTCTGGCGTCTCTCCTGGCCTGGACCTCAAGTGTTGTAAATCAGTATCTGGTGACGAAGACCAGCCATCGTTTACAGAGGGGGAGAATTTTACTGTAATCTACACTTATATTCTTAGGAGGTGGGGGCCTGGCTGGGGTCAGCAAGTTTTGTCACAATTTGCATAATCTGTGCTTTCAAAAGTAGTGGATATGCAAGCATGTGACCTGACAGAGAATCAGGCAAAGGAAACACTTCTAGGCATTTTGGGTGTCTTTCATCCAGATTTATGTGCTTGGATTCTTTCCCTTAAACATCTTCCCAATAGTTCTTCAGCTCAACACCATCTCAGAGTACAAGTCATGTTTAGATTGGGTAAGATCCTCATCTCTGTGGTCTATGTTTCTCTCACTTGGTCCTTCCTGTCAGCTCTAATGATTGGATCACTCAGTCTTTCCTTATTTATTCCAAACTCCCACTTGAGACTAAAACTCTTGTCTCCCAATCCTCATTTGCTAGGCTTCTTAGCATCTCTATCAATTTGGCTTCCCTGGGCCTTTATTTGTTATCTGCCTGGATAAAAACTCTCCTAAGCAGCTGCTCCCCACTTTCATGCATTTTTCCAACTGATTTGTCTGGTCGCTTAATGTACTTCTTTGCCGCCTGACCCAGTCACCCTCTGACCTGCCTCAAATCATACTGCTGTCTCCTTGCAAGTCCCCTCGTGCATTGTGGCTTCTCTCACAGCTCCTCTCTCTGGCTGCAGTCAGCTCTGGTTCAGTTTCTCTACAATGTCTCTCTTTCCCTTTGTCAATTCTGCTCCTGTCTCCTTCATCCACTATGCTTCACACACCTGGGGCATCTTGGCAAGGTTGTTTACCCAACTCACGTGTCAAGCAACTTCTTCCTTAGACTACAGCACTGTGTGGCATAATAGAAGAATAACAAAGAACAAAATTATAACACACCAGGAATCATGATTTTTGTTGATCAGCAAATAAAATGGGGGCAGAAGCCAATCGAAAAGCTTCCTGTGGCTTCTCCTTATACTCTTTCCTCTATGACTCCTATCTGTAGTCTCTAGTCACGCCACTCTGCCTCCATCCATTTTTTGCCAGATTTTATGTAGTTGGGTATCTCATGGGAAGTAAGACCAAGTTACCTTGAGCTCCAATTGTGTCTTTTTGGTTGTTGAAAGGTTGACTGTGCCTTTTTATGGAATTAAAAGTCCTTTCATATAAAATAGCAAATGATAATACCATGGGAGTTAGGTATTAAATGCTCTCCCTCTTCCATCATTTAATCTCATACTTTAGTATTTTCAATAAGGGAGAAAAAATAGAGCTTCAAGTGAGAATCATAGAACTTTATGGCCAGAAGGTGGCTTGCAGATGACTTGGTTTAGCTCTGATATTTCACAGATGAGGAACTGGAGGGCCTGAAATGTTGGGTGATGCTCCTAGCTGAGCTCTGACTAGTGACAGTCTGCTATTCCAGAAAATTGGAGCTCAAACAAAGGATGATGTGAAGACATATTTGTGCATCCTAATGGATTTAAGCAAACCAATTTTGCAAACCAGAACTTGATATAGCAGCACACCAAATGAGGAAATTGAGCGCTTTTAAGTATTGTACATGGGAAATTCAGCATAGGTTTGATATTATTTTATTAGTTTCTGGAAGGTTCTTTTAAATGTGTTTAAAGGGTGGCTATGGGGGCTAGAAAGAAACTTTTAAAAGTCAAAAAAAATCTCCACAAACCATCAAGATAAACTCTATACCGAGAATATAAATAACTATTGATTAAACATTGGAAACCTTTAAAAAAATTATTTAAAAAAAAAGCAATGGAGAGGAGGTGTTACATTTTCTGAGCAGAAACACTGCAGACATTTCAAAATAAAATGTTTATACCTTCATGAAAAGAGTGTTTATGAAGCCCAACTTCAGATCGCATTCCAATGTTAGCCTTGGCCAATTGTCTTACAAAAGTCTTTCAGTGGGGTTCACAGGCACCTGGGAAAGATGTCAATGCATCAGTGCAAATCTATTACCCTTAAAGCACAAACCATGAGTCACCCAACCCAGCTGCCTGACAGCAGATCAACAGGGTCATTTTCACGTTGGAAGGATGGGCATCTTACAGCAGCAGCTTCTGAAACCTCATCCGCCTTCCATGTTGCATTCAGTAGTCCATATCTGAGGGACAGTGGGAAAAATGGAACTTCGTGGCTGTTCAGGACAGAAAATGATACCTACCAATTGCTCAAAACAACAGGAAGGAGCAGAGTAGATAAACTATGCTACACATAGTTGGCCTGGGATCCGAAGCACAACTGGTTCATCAAGGGTCCTTCTAGTAAACAGACCCTGGGGAGTGGATTAACGAGTTAGTGTGCAGTGGCGCTCTGAGAGAGGACCTGCATCATGGACATTTTATTTTGCAAAAGACTCACAGATCAAGGCTGCTTTGGCACCCGTCTTCTTCCCACTGAGCACAGAGCACTGGCTGCCATATAGTTCTTAGGAAAGATGTCCTGAGAAGCAGACAACAGGCATCACAGGAATTACTTAATTTCCAAAGGTCATGCCTCTAGAAATTTGCACCCCAGGAGGTTCAAGCTCCATTTGTGCCAGGCTGTTTGTTGTCTTAGAGAAAGGTTAGGTTGCTGACTGCTTTTCTACATATTCTGACTCCTCAGAGAGTTTGCTTCTTTGTAGGGTATCCAGGGGAAGCTTTGTTGTGACTTTTGCATAATATAAGTGTTTTGTTAGCAGTTATTTCTGTCTGAGAGTCAACATAGTTACATATAGAGGGAAAAATAACATACTGTCTCAGTAAGGGCTATCTAATTCGTCTTTACGTCAACTCTTGGAACGATTTCTTTGTTCACTTTATGGCTGGGGAAACTGAGGCATGGCCCAGGCAAGAAAATTGCTCAAAGTCGTATAATTAGACCACTTTCACTCGGGACTATAGACATTTTAATTCGATGACTAGTATAGTACTTCAGCCTAAGGATCTCACTACATCAATCAGACAGATGCCTGAAGAAGAGATGGGCCATGTATCACGCCCTAGAGGCCCAGAGACTCCCAGCTTTTGTCTAATAAGGAAAGAGTAAACCCAGATGCCCCTGTACCCTCCCCAGGAAATGTTGCTTCCAGTTCCCTGAAAGACAAATATGAGCTCCCACGTAGATATCAATTGTTACGTTATTAAAGAGAGCAAAGTAATCTCTAAAAGTAACCAGAACACAGACGAGCAGAAAAGGACATTAATTAATTGAATTAATTCCCTGTGCAATGTGGGAGGAGCATTGTGCCCATTCTTCTACCTTTGCCTCCCCCAGTTCCCCTCCCTCCTCTGCCCTGTTCTGTGCCCCAGGAATTGACCTCCAGTGACAGCATCACCCAACCTCCCTGGCTGGCTTGACGTACACTTGGGTTCAGCCAGCAGGAGGTACTTGTAGGAGGCCAAAGAGTGGGAGGGGATAACGAGAAGAATATTTCTTCTTTCCTCCCTCAACTGCTTTGACGCCTTGTCTCTGGCTGTAATTCTGTCCCTCTATGAACACAGCTTCTGCACACAGCTCAGACTTACTGGACTCAGGATACACTATCTCTTTCCCTTGTTCCTTCAGCCCTAGAGGTGGTAATGGCCTTCCATCACTGTGAGTTTCTGGATGCCTCACCAGCCCTTATTTGTCCCCTTAAATTTACCCACACCTCTTTAAGCCATCCCTTCATTAAAGGCTCTTCATTTGAGGTGAATTCTGCTCACTGCCTGAACCTAGACTGATTCAGTCTCTTTTCATTCATTCATTCATTCATTCATTCATTTATTCATGAAATGTTTAATGAATACTGCTCTGTGCCAGACACTGCACAAGCCACGGGGAGTGCTATGGGAGGCAAATAGAGATATAATCCCTGACCCTGTAGAGTCTGCAAAACTCCAGGGCTTATTTTAGTTAACCCTTCTCTGTTATGCCTCATAAAACTAAGATGATTTTTTTCAATCTTTACAATACAGAAATTCTCCAGGCCAGCCAAGAACTCTGAGGACAGAGAATGCCCAGTCCAATACTAGACACATAGTTAGTAGATGCTATGAACTGAACTGTGTCCACTCAAAAGTCATATGTTGAAGCCCTAACCCCCACTGTGATGGTATTTGAGACTGGGCCTTTGGGAGACAATTAGGTTTACATGAGGTCATGAAGATGGAGCCCTTAAGATGGAATTAGTGCCTTTATTAATGCTCCCCCCTCTCTCTCAGGGGTTTTCTCTCTCTGCCTCTCTAAAGAAAGGTCATATGAGGACACAGCAAGATGGCGGCCATCTGCAAGCCAGGAAGAGAGTCCTCACCAGAACCTGACTATGCTGGCATCCTGATCTCAGACTTCTAGCTTCCAGAATTGTGAGAAAATAAATTTCTGTTGTTTAAGCTACCTGGTCTCTAGTATTTGGTTATGGCAGTCTCAGCTGACTAATATAATAGATGGGAAAAATAAAAGAGCAAGCTGAATCAGTTGTCCAAAGGAAAGTCTTGGTCTTCCAGGAGCTAGGACCATCTCAGTTCCACGCTCTGAACAAATTCGAGGTGACCTAAGCAAAACTGCCAGTTGGGGGATGTTTCCCTCCAGGACCTGCTTCTTGCGTCTCCTCCGTCCTTTCTCCTACTCCACTTGCAGCTTCTGGCTGCCCTTTTGCTCTCCCAGCAGCGCTACTTCTTTTGCACCTAGAAATGCCCACTGTGCTGCTCACCGAAGTAACCCTCTCCTGGTAGGTGGGGCTGTAGACTTCCTTCATTCCAAATATAAGTGTTCCTTTTATCCCCCCATTTCCCAACACCTCCTCATACTTTTATTCCCCAAAAATGGTAGCCAATGGGATAATGAGAGTTGTTCATTTTTTTCTCTTTTGTTGTACACATTATTGTAATATATTGCTATAATTTTTTAATTTAAAAATAATAAATATAGGGGCTGGCCCCGTGGCCGAGTGGTTAAGTTCTAGCGCTCCGCTGCAGGCGGCCTGGTGTTTCATTGGTTCGAATCCTGGACGCGGACATGGCCCTGCTCATCAAACCACGCTGAGGCAGCGGCCCACATGCTGCAACTGGAAGGACCCACAACGAAGAATATACAACTATGTACTGGGGGACTTTGGGGAGAAAAAGGAAAAAAAAATAAAATCTTTAAAAAAATAAAATAAAATAAATATATTAGCTGCTCCAAGCCAATGTCTGCAGCAGTACAAATAGCTTGTTTTCATGTTTTTTTCCAATAAGGATATATATAAAGTAACCAGGAAGTACAAGATATCCTAGAATAAACCTGGCTATCTTTCTAGAATGCTCCTTTCTCTCAGATATTTATTGGGGAAAAGTTAAGTAATTGAACTTTCAAATAATTTAAAACAAAATTTAATAAGATATGGTTAGATTAACCATGTATCTTGGTTTCTGTCATGGAAGATGGGGGTGATGACAGCATTGTCCTCATCCTACGAGATTGGCCTTGGATTGAAGTGAATCCTGTATGTGAAGCCCTACGCACAGTAACTGCTCCTGATGGCATGGGCTATGCCAGGAGGTCCAAACTCTGTGTGAATTTTAAGTCAAAATGCAAAGTCTCAAAGAAATTTTGCCCGGAAACCTCTTCAAGCTCCTTCCCTAGGTTCCCAGAGGATGAGGTTTCATTTTCTTTGGCTACCAGAGGAAAAGTTTGAATATATTACCTCTGCTTTCTGGATTCCCCATGCTTGAATCCAGAGCAGTGACTTTAATAGCAGGAATTTTAGGCATTGTGGCATTCATTCAGTTATAAATTTCACCTATAAAACATTTATTGAGGTTTTCATGATTTGATTTGTTTTAAACCAATCTATTCTTCCTCCTCTACCCCCATTGTTGTGCCTGAAACAAAATAAATGACCCAGTATTATTTGGCATTCATCTGACATAAATCATAACCCACACTGGATTACTTTCAAGCCTACATTATAGTCCTACGGAAAAGTATAGTTCTGAATGAGGACTACCCTTTCTCTTTAACACTTCTCTTTACCCAGAACAAATGGATAGGCAAGCAAAATTTAAACAGCAGCAACATTAAAAACAAAATTTGTTTCATAAGCTTGGGCTTTCTCTGAATTCAGAAATGGATTTTTATACCAAAAAGCCAAATCAAACCCAAACAAAAGAAAACAAGGCCCACATATACAAATTTTGATAATGTTTAACCAAACCTTAGGTTGAAATCTTACCCTTGAAAGGGCTAAAGTCACAAGACAAGTCTAGTTGTCCCGATGTGCTTTGAATGAATGAACGCTTTTAATTATACATTATTTTAAGTACCTGTGTCACTCTGTTAGTTACGATGTTAGACAATTGCATTCAACTCACCACAAAATATACTCAATACTTAATAGTAACATTACATCCATAGTAATGGCTAATACTATCCTACACCATCTATACTTTGGGTATATGCTGTGAAAAAAGAACCACAGGAACCGCAGTCCTTGCTCTCGTAGACCAAATATCATAATGACAAGTCATCGTGATCTTTTTTAGAAAGCTCTAATGGTAACACCTTAGACTTTATCCACTTACTTTTGAAGAAAAATTAACAAAACAAAATAATTGAACACCTGAACATTGGGAAAAATGATAAATGTGATAATATCTCTTATTTCAGTTGCTTTGGTCAAAGAGCTTGTACCTTATTGAAAGCTCTTTAAGTATATAAGTCACCTAAATTCACCATTCATTGTAATTGAGTAGCTTGTCTAAATGGACAACAGGGGCTAGGCTGGGAGTGAGTTACACGCTGTTGAACAGGGCAGTGAGGGCACCTTCTCTTTTTCCACTCCAGGGACTGTGGACCCTTTGTTGTGTGTCTCCCCATCTTTCAAGGGAAGCAGGGAATCTAAATGTTATTGAGAAATCTTCAAGTAGTAGGACGCATATACCAAATAAAATACATCTGTAGGTCAGATCTGTACATCATCAGTTTGAAATCTCCCCTCTATATATACATAACTCCCAATGAATCACTGTAACTCATACATTGTTTTTTTCTTATACACATCAGACCAAAAAGTAAATAAGGCCCTCAAATATGATTGTGTCACAGATTTATAGACTCTTGATTTTGGAAGTGGGTTAGAACGTATCTAGCCTAACTTCTGACTTGATCATCTTTAGTAATGAGGCAGATTCTAATTGGACAGAATTTATAGTACGATAGTTTTTTCTTAGAGTCAGTCAAAATCTAGCATTTCTCTTAACACCCATTACGATGCCTGTTATCAAACAATCAGAAAGTAACAAGTGTTGGTGAGGATGTGGAGAAATTGAAACTCGTGCATTGTTGGTATGAATGTGAAATAGTGCAGCTGCTGTGGAAAACAATATGGCTGTTCCTCAAACAATTAAATATAGAATTAGCATTTTATCCAGCAATCCCACTTCTGGGTATATACCCAACAAAATTGAAAGCAGAGACTCAGACAGATATTTGCACATCCATGGTCATAGTAGCATTATTCACAGTGGCTGAAAAGTGGAAATAATCAAAATGTCCATTGAGGATTGAATGGTGGTGTATACACACAATGGAATATTATTCAGCCTTTAAAAGGAAGGAAATTCTGACACATGCTACAACATGGATTAAACTTAAAGACATAATGCTGAGTGAAATAAGCCAGACACAAAAGGATAAATGTTGTATGATTCTACTTATATGAGGTGCCTAGAGTAGACAAATTCATAGACACAGGAAATAGAATAGTGGATGCCAGGGGCTGTGGGGAGGAGGGAATGGGGAGTTATTGTTGAATGGGTACAGCTTTTAAGTTTGGGAAGATGAAAAAGTTCTAGAGATGGATGGCGGTGATGGTCGCACAACAATGTGAATGTGTTTAATAACAATGTGAATTAGGTGTACTGAGCAGTAGACCTAAAACTGATTAGAATGGTAAATTTTATGTATATTTTACTACAATAAAAAATGTAAAAAGAAATCTGACATTTCTACTCTCTGCTCTTTCTTTGGCCCTCTGCAGCCATATGGCATAGGACTGCTCTTGTACATGACTGTTCTCCAAATGTTGGCAGAGAGCAGCCCTGGTGCTTCCCAGTCTCCCCTTCTACATCTCTGCTGCTGTCCTCTGGAGTCCTTCCAGTCTCTCTAAGCCCTGCATCCAAGCCAGAGCATAGTGTGTGTGCAAAGGGGAGCAGGAAGATTATCTCCCCTGCTCTAAAAACAGACTTCTAGGAGGCTGCCTCTGATTACACAACTCCAGTGTTTTAGGTTTTATTTCAATTTATTTGGGCCCTCCGAGCTTGTATCTCCAGCATCATTAGGTAGATAGCAAATGATAGATAACCTCAAAGGAAAGAAGCGGAGGAAAGGAGACATCCAGGACTGTTATTCCATGATCAGGTGTCTTCTAAGCCAATCTGTAAGCAATACTTTCATTTCTTTCCGAATTCTGGAACTGCATAAATGGATTTTAATTCCACAGAAAATTAATCTGTAGTTGAAAAAGTCCCCAAAGGGGGCTTTCTAGTTCATCCACGGACTTTTCTGTCAGGAAGCTGTGTCCATCAGAAATCAGATGAGGTTCAAAGAAGAGAGACACTGAAAGATGCTAAAACAAAACTTTTTTTTTCCTCCTCACTTTGCCACCACTTTTTCTGACATTTTTACTGCTGATCGGCAAGTGTAATCTTACAAGTTTAAAAGTTAGATTTCCAATAAGGGCTCCTCTGACCTTTGGGTATCAATGAAGCCAATTGTCCTCCTTCCTGTAAGCTCTCCCTAACTCTAAAATACAGGGGCCCCTTTATATTATTTCTCATTTGGTATTTTCCCATACAGGAGAATGTAATAAAAAGTGACTTCCTAAAAAAACTCTGACAAAATCCGTGAGCCCTTTTGACCTTGCAGACTTTAAGTCACCCCAGCTTATTTCCTCCAAAGAAGAGGGGCGGAAAAAAAGGCTTCCTTGCTCAAACAGCTAGCTTTGCAAAGGACCTTGAAAGGTCTGGGGGATGCTGGGAGTTCCTAGCTTGACAGCTGAGGCTCCAGTTCCACGAGGTCATGTTAAATATGAGTGCACACACCAAAGAAGGGAGATGACCTCAATTGTCTCAACAGGATGTAGGACAGCAAAGGGGCAATGCCACAAGTGGCTGAGGCCTCACTATGAAGAGCTTTAAATATCACTGGTATTAGTAAATGAGCAGCTACGAGCAGTGTCATAAACTTTATGAGTTCACAACACAGTGTGACAAATCCTTCTTGAAATATTGGTTGTGGCTGAGGGATTCCTGATTGTGCTAGGAATGGTCACAAGGCAGATGAGCCAGCAAGAAAGGTCATTTGTCTCTAAGCCAAAGTCTATCCATGGACAGGAGCATTATTACTTATGATTATTAACTATAATGACAACAGTATGTGATCCGATTGTATTTGAGTATTGCAAGGTGCTTCAACATTGTTCTAGTTGTTCTGCCCCACTGTGGAGCAGGTAGAAGGTCAGAAGGAAAACACCAAGCTTAGATGCAACAGAAGCTGATCTCAGGATTCAGGAGTTGGTAGCTCACGAGAAATCGTTCATTTATGTTGCTGAAAAGTTAAAAGGTCAGTGGAAGCCCGTTGCTTGCAATGTTCAATGTTCCAATTGTAGACTTGAACAAAGTGTCAAAATTTCTGAGCACCGGATTTTTTCCTTGCTCCTCCTTTTCCCTTTTAGGACCCACTCCCCAACTCCCAACTCCAAACCAGGACCTAAGGTGCTCCCTGTGTTATCCCACCTAGCCTACCTCTCTGAACTTGCTTCCTGCCGTCCTCCCTCCACTCTGACTCCTCTGGTCACACAGTCTTGCTCTTCTTCCAAAAAGCCCGGCTTTTTCCTGCTTCAGGGCCCAGGGCTGCATTGACTTTTGTGGGTCCCTTCCTCCTGTAAAAAATTTTTTAAATTATATTTTACTACTACATTGGTATAAAGATGAATACGTTAATGTTATATATTAAAACATTTCCTTTATTCTGAAAGTTTATTTTTTGCTTTCTGATTTTAAAAGAAATTAAAACATTTTTGTGGGCCCCTAAAAGGGTCATGGCCCTCTGTCTATTGGGCCTGATAGAGAAGTCAGCCCTGTCAAGACCTTTGCATTGCCATTCCCTCTGCTTGAAATTCTTTTCCCTCGGAATGTCACACAATGCATAACTTCACTGAATTCACGTTTCTGCAAAAATGGCACCTTTTCAGAGCGACTCTGTCTAATCACCTTATCTAAAACAGGCCACACACCTCAACTCCAGCCCCTCATCTCCATCGCCCAACCCAATTCTACTTTTCTTTCTTTTTTTCTTTCTTTCTTTTTTGAGGAAGATTAGCCCTGAGCTAACATCTGCAGCCAATCCTCCTCTTTTTGCTGAGGAAGACTGGCCCTGAGCTAGCATCCGTGCCCATCTTCCTCTTCTTTATATGTGGGACGCCTACCACAGCATGGCTTGCCAAGCAGTGCATAGGTCTGCACCCGGGATCTGAACCGGCAAACCCCAGGTCACGGAAGCAGAGCGCACAAACTTAACCACTATACCACCGGGCTGGCCCCCCAATTCTACTTTCCTTGTAAGCATCTAACTTCATATTGGGTTTTTATGTATGTTTTACTTGTTTGTGGTCTATTTCTCCCACTAGAATGTAAGTTGCATGACATTAGGTCTCTGTCCCCAGGACCCAGCACATTGCCAAGCACACAGCAGATGCTCATAAATGTTTGCTCCATGTTGAATGATTTGTACTTGTCAGATATTTCTTCTATATTCCAAAACTTTCATCTTCTAACACATAAAGAGAAAGTAAAGTGAGCATGAAGGAAGAAGTAAATGCTTTCTTGCCCAAATACGCAAGCTTATGGAAGACCTTGGAAAGGACAGAGACATGCTGGGAGCCCTGGCTCTTCCAACCAGGCCCCTGCTCTGTGTCCTCCATCACTGTGTACATTTTCCTATCCCAGTGCACACCACCTTGTTCTGTAATTATGCTTAGTGGCTGGGGCTGAGGCTTTGCAGCTCTCATGCCTTCTTTTTTTTTTTTTTGAATTTACTTTATTCTGGTAAGAATACTTAACATGAAATTTACCCTCTTAAATTTTGAAGTGTACAATACAGTATTGTAAACTATAGAGATAATGTTGTAGTAGATCTCTAGAACTTTTTTGTCAACTGAAGTGGGTTCATGAACAACTCACCATTTCTCCTCCCCACCCCCAGCCCCTGGCAACCACCGTTCCACTCTTTAATTCTAAGAATTTGCCTATTTTAGATACCTCATATAAGTGGAATCATGCAATATTTATCTTTCTGTGACTGGTTTATTTCACTCAGCATAATAACCTCAAGGTTCATTCACATGGATGCCTACTCCAGAATTTCCTTTTTTTTTTAAGGCTTAATAGTATTCCATTGTATGTATATACCACATTTTCTTTATCCGTTCATCTGTTGATAGACATTTAGGTTGTTTCCACATTGTGGCTATTGTGAATAATGGTATAATGAACATAGGAGTGCATCTATCTTTTCAAGAGGTTGATTTCAGTTCTTTTAGATAAATACCCAGCAATGAGATTGCTGGATCATATGGTAGTTCTATTTTTAATTTATTGAGCAAACTCCATACTATTTTCCATAGGGACTGTGCCATTTTACATTCCCACCAACGGTGCATAAGGTTCCAATTTCTCCACATCCCCACCAACACTTGTTTTCTTTTGGGTTTTTTTGATAATAGCCTTCCTGACAGGTGTGAGGTGATACCTCATTGTGGTTTTGATTTGCATTTCCCTGATGATTAGTGACGCTGAGAATCTTTTCATATGCCTGTTGGCAGTTTGTATGTCTTCTTTGGAGAAATGTCTATTTAATCTTTAGCCTATATTTTAATTGGGTTATTAGATTTTTTTGCTATAGAGTTGTAGAACTTCTTTATATATTTTGTATATTAACCATTTATCTGACAGATAGTTGGCAAATATTCTCTCCATTCCATTGGTTGCCTTTTTATTCTGTTGCTTGTTTCCTTTGCTGTACACCTCATGGCTTCTAAGAACACATACTGAGCACTCAATAAATCATTGCTGAATTGAAAGTGAATTAATAGAAAGAAGAGAAAGATACAGAAGATTCTGTCAAAGGGTAAAGAGCTTATGCTTCAACACTGGATTGCACAGAAATAATGAGGGGCTTCAACAAAATGCAGAATACCTACCAGGGGACATTCATTGGAGAGTATGAGAGAATCATTTTAGAGTGCGAAAAAGAGAGCTTATAAATAACAGCAGGCATCTAGAAACAGGTTTCTGGAAGGAGGCTTGGAGTAGCAGGTATAACTCTTTCTGTTGTAAAATACTCTCTTCTGGAAAAAAGAGACAACATCTCTTTAAAAAGTCCAGAGATGGGCTTGCTGCATACCTTCTTGGATTCTGAACCCTACCATGGTCATGGGCTGGGGTACTCAGCTCCTCCTCCTGCTAGAGTGGCTTTCATCACAGACTCCCCAGTGTAGCAAAATGGAGGTGCAGCTCCAACCTCTCAAATCCAGCATCGAAAGAAAGAGGAACTCTTTCCCAGAAGCACCTCTTAGGTCTCATTGTGTTTCATTGGTTCTGACTTGGTCATTTACTTACCTTTGGCTGAGTCACAGTGCTGCGGAAGAGTGTGTTGATGCACTGACCGTCTTAGGCCTGGGTCACCTAGTAGAGTGATTCAAGGTGTCAGGGATGCCCCCAAGTCACAGGGAGCAAGAATGAGTGGAGTGGGGCTCCCCAGACCACAGTTACAGGAAGTAGGGGGTATGGACGCTGAGTGGCCAAAAAACAAATGTTCACTACTCTTGGCTCTGGAAAGAAAGTGTAATGGATTGGTTTGGCATAAAAGGCCTGGACTGGAACTAAGAGGTTGCAGGAAAGTATGCTAAGTATTGGATTCCCAAGGGACAATGACAAAATATCATTAGCAAATGTGGAGGAAAATTAGATTCTCTTTCCTCACAATTCTTGTGTCCTGTTATGTAGGCAATTTCTATGATCTAACGAGTGAAGAGGGAGAGTTCGTTTTATTGAAAAAAACCAAAGATGCAAGACATTAATTTTGTTTTAACCCAGCTTCAGCCTTGAGCCACCGGGGTGGGTGTGGGGGTGGGTAGGGAGTGAGTTACCTTTCTTCATAAAAGGTGAGGAATCTGTCCCATGGGGAAGCTGCTGGCTAGGAGGAGTAGGTGGTTTTTCTACAGCCTCTTCTGACCAGATTATCTTAAGTCATTTCTGTGCATCAGAGAAGCTGGGCCAATGTCAGGTGACTTCTTTTCTGGGCTTAAGTGTTAGGCAAGAGCGTGGTAGATATCTTGTTTTATTAGTCTTATTTTGTTTAGTATAGGGAGGAGATGAATGCTCCCTCAGACTCCCTGGTAGTCACAGCCAACTCACAAGAGCAAACCAGCCTTCCTCCAGGCTACGGTGTTGGGGTCAGAGGAGAGAGAATGTTCATGTTACTGGGAAGTCCATCGAATCATAGGCCACACAGAATTGACAGATCTGCTCACCTCTCCACCTGCTCTAAGGCAGAACACCACTTAAGACCAGATTAAATAGACTGATGCTCCCATGTTCTTTTCTTCAACGCTCTGAATGGTTGTTCCTATGAGTAACAAGTTCCACTGAGCCATAATTGGAGTATTTTGCCTCTTTAGAGGAAAAAGAAAAACACAACACAAACTAAATAAGAAAATATTTAATTCAATTCAGATTGCAACCACGCTATTTCATCACCATCCTTTTTTAAAAAAAAAAAAAGTGTACTTTCTGTTCCAAACTTAAAATATCATTGTAAAAGCAACAAAAATTAAAATTCAGTAAATGTGTTTCTTTTAGAGAGTAGAGCGTTCCAGGTTAGGAGCTGTGCTTTCTGTTGACCTATCTTGCACAGTAAGAGAGCAACAAGTGTGTAAATACTTGGCAGTCTTTTGGCTCAAGGTGTGTAACCAAAAACAAAAAAAAAACCCTTTGAAATGACACCACATTAGTTCTATTTTGTTCTAACTAAAATGTCGCAGAATGTCTTACTTTTTACACCTCTTTCCTTCACTTAAAAGAGAGAGAGCATGCATCTTTAGTTAATTGACTAGATTTACACACTACTGATTTCTTCCTCCTTGAGAGGAAAATGGGTTTAAATTTTAGACATGGATTTATAGTCTGATATCATGACTTGAGCGCCTGTTATTAAGCTCTTTGAGTCTTCTCTGAGACAAATCTTCCTTGTTTTTCACTTTCCTCTCCATCCCCCAACATTTATCCCCATCCTCAACATCAACCTAAGGGAACCCAAGGAGATGAAGTTATGGCTTCAAACTCAGAAGCAACAGGATGTAAAATCTTGACACCAACCTGGGTAATTCAGCTAACATCCACCCTTCCCTCCCCACTTGAATGAATGAATGCAAGGACAAGTGATATTTCATCCTACTTGCTAATGTTCAACTTCCTCCATCCTGATTTCCCTCTAATACTGCATTAGACCAGCTCTCCCAGCAAATCTCTATTCCCACACCCATTAGCAGGATTTCAGTACTACCTTTTACCCAGCTGCATCTTTCTATCATCTGTCTTTTGCCGTGGGGAATCCCTCTATCTCTTTTACATTTTTATTTTGATCCCCTATTTCATCAATTTAACTGAAACCTGGATTTCTGTCATGATGCAGTTCTGTTACCAACCTTCTCCAGCAGAAGCTAGTCCCCTTGCTCATGGGCTGAGGAAGAGGGAATCCCCTCCCTGAACTCTGCAAATTACAGGCCATAGTTCCACTACCTTCTCTTCTGAAGTCTACCATTCACTTATGCCAGCCTCTCTCCATCCTTTCCACCATCATTTCTCATCTTGCAAACTTCTATCTTTCTTAGTGACTTCAGGTCTGAGTTCCATTTAATGCCAACATCCACTTGTATTCTGGTATTCACATTAATGATACCACAACCCTTCAGATTCTTGACCTCTTAGGATCTAGGGACAATAATCTTCACTATACTTTACTGGGCTACTGGTATAACCTCACCTTAACCTTGGACTTTATTGTCATTTAGGACTGCTCCTTTCTAAGCCTGCATAGTATGTAGCATCCAAAAATGGCTCCCAATAAGTTTCCCCTCCCTGTACACTCATGCTGCCCCCATAGCAAGAAGCATAATTTATTTCTCCTCCCCTGGAATCTCCCCTGGAAACATTGTGACTTGTTTTAATGAATAGAGTGTGCCAGAAGTGACATGTGTGACTTCTGAATTAAGGCCTTAAGCCAACTGGCAGCTTCTACGTCCTCCCTTTGAGAAATCAGCAAAAAGTCTGATTACTCTGAGGCAACCATGCTGTGAGGAAGCTCAAGCTAGCTATGTGAGAGCCCATGTGGAGAGAGGGGTAGGTCTGGCCAGTCCCTAGCTGTTCCAGCCATCTCAGCTGAGGCTCCAGACATGTCAGTGAAGAAACCATCTGAGACATCCCCCAACCCAAATTGCAGAAGTGTGAAAAATTCTACATTGTTATGGTTTAAAGCCGCTAAATGTGGGGTGATTTATTATGCAGCAATAGACAACCCAAACCATCGTGAGCTGTGAAGTTTCTCTGTAGCCCTAGTATTCTAACTTTCCAGTTCTCCACAATTTCACCCCTACTGAACATCTCAACTGTCAGTCTTTAGAGGAATCTTTAGAAGTTACAGCCCATCAGCCTGCTACCGTACACAACGTGGATCCCTCAAACATGTTTATGTTTTATACAACTGCTTTCTCTACAAAATACCTTTTCTTAAACTTTATGACATTGCTGTGGCTTCAACTTGTCTCTCCTTTCCCCTTACCTATACATTCCTTGAAAGAGTTGTCTATGTTTCCTGACATTATTTTTCCATTACCTATTCCCTTTTTGTTTCAGTCATTCAAAAATACTTATTTAGCACCTATTGCATACACTGTCTTAAGGATACAACAGTGAATAAATAGATAGCATCTCTGCTTAACCCTTATGAAGATTACATCCTAAAGAAGGAGTCACAGGGAGACAGATAATAAAAACAATGAAAAAAATCAAATGTATAGTATCAGGTGGTGATTCGTGCTTTGGAGAAAAAGCAGAGTAAAGGCAGAGAGATCGTGAGGCCGCTCCCTGAGGCCTGATCTTTGTCTCCTCAGCTCAGGGAGAGCACTGTATTTTGCTTGGTTTCCCCTCCCTGAGTGAGGGTCTGGTAAATACCTCCAGGCAGAAAGCTTGGGCTCTTTTGGGCTTACTTCTCCTAAGGATGACAGTTGCTGGTTGTCCAACCTGTGATGTTGATTCATATGCTTTGCCCAGTTTTCTTGTTGTTTATGGAGGGCTTGTGTGGTATGCTTTTTCTCTCGTGATGGAAGGTGGAAGTTCTCTGGACTAAATTTTAGAGGGTGGCTCTGGCTGTTGTTCTCACCACCTGCCAACTTCCGCCCTTGCTGCTCTAGCTGAATTGATCTCTCGTTAGTTCTAGGCACCAGATCCACTAGGGTCTTCTTAGACCTCGTCCTTCTGGATGTTTCCTTAGCATTTGATTCTCTTGGTCCCTCTCCTCTTCCTGAAATTCTCCTCCTTTGCCTGTTATAATACTTGGGTTTTATGTACTTATTTATTAAAATTTTTTTTATCCCTTTGTAATATCTCCCTCATTATCAGGTTTTATTTGCTTTGGTTTTGTTTCTTTGGTGAGAAAGATCAGCCCTGAGCTAACGTCTGTTGCCAGTCCTCCTCTTTTTGCTTGAGGAAGATTTGCCCTGAGTTAACATCTGTGCCAGTCTTCCTCTATTTCTGTATGTGGGATGCCTCCACAAAATGGCTTGATGAGCGGAGTAGGTCTGCTCCCAGGATCCCAACCCATGAACCAGAGCTGCTGAAGCAGAGTGCGCAGAACTTTAACCAGTCGGCCACAGGGCCGACCCCCTGTTTGTTTTGTTTTCTAGATTAATTTGTGTATTTTAATTTATTTTAATTATTTTTTATTGAGGTATAATTGAAGATTTTTTTAAAAATCACATTTTACTTTATGTGCTTATTTGAATACAAATGATCCTCCCCACTTGCCTGCAAACCCCTGAGAGCAGAGACACAGGTTGCTCGTCTTTGTGTACCCATGCCCGGCGTAGTACTCTTAACTGTAGCAGAAGCTCAATAAATGTGTATTGAGTGAATCTGGAACATAATAACACAAGGCAGTGGATGGGAAGCACCCTTGGAGGGGCACAGAGCTGGCCAGCCCTCTCTCAGGATGACCCACCCTCGCTATTTGCCCAGGACACCGAACTTTCAGTGCTAAATCCAGGAAAGTCCTGGGCAAACCCGGGAATGATTGGTCACCCTAGCGCTTCCCAACTTTGTAGAAAATTATCATATTTGTCAAGCATCCTGGAGTCAATGGGTGAGATCAGCCTTCACAGGAGATGGCCTGTGGGCTCTCAACTCCTCAACGCTGCAGGGCCCCTGGGAGGGTCATGGGGACTTACCAAGTGAGCACTCCTCCAGGCCAGCTGGGAAGCCCTTCTAATGGTGGTTCCAAGGAGGAGGCAGCTATCTGGTGTGCTGGGCCTAAAACCGGAAAGCTTGGGTGTGAGTCCTCACTCTGCCACTCAGTATTTGCGTGAGCGTTGGTGAGTCACTTCACCTCTCAGAGATTTAAAAGTGGGAAAACAACAATAATAGTCATCATACAATATTTTCTAGACCGATTGTAAGGATTCAAAGAAAATTATATACACGAGAGCATTTTGTATACTAAAAGTACCATGCAAATGCTATATCTTTTTATTGCTTCTGTTACATAATATGAATATTGAGAGGGAGAAGAGCTAGTTGAAAGAATAGAGCCACAGAGGAACTCTTCAAGATAAAGGTGGAGGGTGAGACTGGAACATGGGAAAGGGTACCATCTTTCCTGGGAGAAAAGAGAAGAAAGAAGACATGAAAACATACTGAGCTGGGGAGGGTTAAGTGGGGACCTTTTAAATCTAACCACTTCGAACCTCTCAGGAAAGTTAAAAATAGTGTTGTTGGCTCAAAGTTAGGTGACACTGGGAGCTAAAGACCACTGAAGAAGGTTTGGAATAATTTTTTTTTTTTTTTTTTGAGGAAGATTAGCCCTGAGTTAACTGCTGCCAATCCTCCTCTTTTTGCTGAGGAAGACTGGCCCTGAGCTAACACCCATGCCCATCTTCCTCTACTTTCTATATGGATGCCTACCACAGCATCGCATGCCAAGTGGTGCCATGTCCGCACCCAGAACCCGAACCAGCTAACCCCAGGCCACCGAAGTGGAACGTGCGCACTTAACTGCTGCGCCGCCCGGCTGGCCCCCAATTTTATTTTATTAACACAAGTGTGGTGGTGGGTGTCAGGGAAGGAACTGGGGCTATCTGTGGGATAAGTGAGTAAGGGAGACCCCACGGGGATTCAGCAGGGGAGCAGACTCTAGGAGGAAAAGCCATGACTGAATATGATCATCTTATTTTCTCTTCTTTCTTTCATTTCCCCATCTTTCTCATGTCTTTTTTTTCCCCTTAACTGACCATAATACAGCCAGCTTAAAGGCATTAGTCTTATTACTTGCATTTATTGAATTCAATATTACTTTAAAAGCTTAAAAGTTTTAATGCTTTGTCTTTCTTTCTCTCTCAAAAAAGAAATTAACAGTGAGAGTGTTTTCATTTCCATGTGGCCAGTAATGATTTTTTTAGTGAATCCTTTATTACTCTTATAGGGGAAAAAAATCTCCCCACCCTAAGACTTTTCTATAATACTTAAAATATGTGGCATTAATCTCTCTGCTTTAATATTCATTTGTTACATAGTGTTTCAATTTCTACTTTTATTTCCTGTGCAACTTTCCTTCTGGAAAGGCAAAATCTCTTTTTTGACCATCTTTCCCTTGATGCTAAGGACGTACAATGGTTAGATCCTCCCAAAGGTCATCTGCCTTGTGGCCTGTCCTTGTGGCCTAAAGAGGAGGATTTAGGTTCAACAGCAGCTAAGCCCTACTGCCCCAACTCTTAGTATGCTTTGAATGGTGGTGATTATTCTCATAAATAATGAATTTCCTTAAATTATTTCTTTAATCCTCATGGTGTAATTTAATTTGTCCCTATTCTCATGACCATGCCCTCACTATTTATTTATTATGAATACTTTCACACAAGCACACTTTTTTGTGTGCTTTCTGGAACAATCAGTGCCACATCTTTATCTTTGGCCTGCAACAAGTGAAGGATTAACCCTCTGCCACTTCTCTGTTTATTGAAGTCTGAGCCAAGAGATCATGACTGAAGTTGAGTTTACTTATTTGGCTTTGCTGTTTGAAGTTAATTTATGACATGCCCCACTAACTTGTTATCTCCTTACCAGACCACAATGGTTTAATTTTGCATAGTCACAAGGGGATACTACGTACGTATAGGGTGGTCTTAGACTTTCAAATGCTATATTTATCTTCTTTCCTTTAAATATCAATCATCAAGTCAATAAGCCCTGTTTGGCATTATTGCTCAATAAGCAAATATGTCTTCATCCATCTGGACATTTCTAACGGTCATAGATTATTTTGAGCTCCTGGGCTATCTGTTGAATGCCACATTTACACAGGAAACAGTTCAAGATATTAACTACAGTCATGTGTCACTTAATGACTGGGATAAGTTCTGAGAAATGCCTTGTTAGGCAATTTCATTCTTGTGCGAACATCATAGAGTGTACTTAGACAAACTTAGATGGTGTTGCCTACTACTCACCTGGCTATATAGTACTAATCTTACAGGACTACTGTCGTATATGCAGTCCATTGTTGACTGAAGTGTTGTTACATGGTGCATGACTATATATGGAGTTTTGAAATATTCAAACACAGGTAGTTGGATAAGACTACGCAGTTTAATCCATGATTCTTTATCAAGTTTGTATTCCATAGGAATCTCATTTGGTATCAAAATGAATGACTATAGAAAGTTAGACTACACCTTTCTCACTGCAGTACATGTTGTCTACCATAACACAGCCAGTTTTGGTTCACTTCTAAGAATTTTAAGATTCATAAATAAATTTATCACAACTTTGCCACCTCTTCCTATCATTATTTGCTGCAATTTTCCAGCCTCCAGGTGACACTCCTGCTTTTGTGGAGCAGCTGGAATGCCTATTTGCTATTTTTCTCTCCATCCCAATTCCTGCCACCAGCCTGGGTTACGTTAGTGTCCCTGTGAGGATCCATTAAACACTTTACCTCAGACCTCCTTAATCTCTCAGAGGCCAGTGACCTTGGTCTCTATCTTCCCAAATCTTTACCAAAATCATGCCTTGGACTTTGTGATCATCAAGAATCATCTCGCCTCAGAAACTCCACTGTTCTCTGTTTAGACTCAAACTCCTATCCTTTCAGCTCTAGTTCTCTTATTCTATATCTTGCAGGATTCTTTTCTCAGTCTTCTTCACTAATGCCACCTCTTCTGTTTCTTAATATGCTGTTGAAAAAAGATGCTTTTGATTGTACAATACATCATTGCTTTATGTCCCACTAGTGAAAGTAATCATGCCAGTCAAACAATAGCACAATGATTTCTTATCATGTAGAATTTTTATTTTATATTTGTTGAAAGAGCTCTTTCAGACTTATTCAGGCATGCTTTTTATGTATCCCTCTTGTATATATATAAATAAAGGAACTTGATCACAATAAGTGTCTGAATTTTCTGAATCACTTTTCAAAGCAGAGTTATTGATACCTGTGATTTTCCATACAATGTTGTCTTCTGTGTTATCCATGGTATTGGTGATGTAGCATTTTTTAAGAGAGTACCACTGTTGTCTCTGTATTTTCTTCCAAGACAAAGACACCCACTCTGCAAGTTTTGATACTGACACTTTATTGATCTTACCAGAAAGTATCAATGGAAGGTTTTTGACAACTACAAGGGCTCATATTTCTTCCTCAAATAGTCTTTAAATGATTTGTTGATTGAAATGTCAAGGGGATGTGGTCCAGTCATTACACCAGAAATAACAATCATATCACCATACTTTCTAACAAGCTTATTTTTAACTATTAATATACAAATTCATGAAATGCATCAAGAACTAGTATATTGGGTAGCTTATATGAGGTTCATGGAGGACTATTCCAGATAACATTTAGTGATTTCTACTTTCTTTCCCTGTGCTCTGGGGGAATCTGTTTTGGCCCAGGAGAGAACCTCTTCCCTTCATCCTTCTTTGACAGGACCTCTTACATCTGTGAATTTCTTTCCCCTAAAAGCTAAGCCTGTGCTCAAAGTGTACCCAACACAATTAAAATGATACAATGTAAATAGCTGTGAGCACATGTGCGCTTATAGAGACTGAAACAACTATGTTGTAACTGCAGCCTGACTAATAGCAATTGAAAGACAGTTTCCAACTTTGGAGAGGTTAAATGTGTGTCTTAAGACTTGTCTTAAGAGTTGCTTGTACGGAGGTGGAATACGCTAGATATAATTTTCCCTATTCTTCCTGCTAGGTATAGCTAAAAATTCTGGACACTATAAAACAAACACAGCTGACCTCCCCTAAAAGAATGGCTATGGGGAATTTCCCTAAACAGAAGGCAGCAACGAAAGAAGAAATCTTGGAACATCAAGAGGTAAGAAAGACCATCGCAAGCAAAAATATGAGTAAATGTAATAGGATTTCCTTCTCGAGTTTTCTAAATTATGTTTAATGGTTGAAGCAATAATTATAACATTCTCTCATGTGATTCTAAATGAATGTAGAGGAAATTTTAGGACAATTATATTATAAACAGAGGAGGGTAAAGGGTAAAATTGGTAAAATGATGACACCAATAGACTGTGATAAGTTATGTATGTAGAGTGTAGTATCTTGAGCAACTACTGAAAAGGCTATACAAACAGACACACCCTAAATGGTTTAGATAAATCAAAGCAGAATACTAAAAACATGATTAAGTAATCCACAGGAAGGCACAAAAAGAAAAGAGAAATAAAAAACAGAGAGAACAAACAGAAAACAAAAAATAAAATGGCAGACTTAAGCCCTAACATATCAATAGCCATATTAATGCTCATGGTCTAAGTATACCAATTAAAAAAACAGTGGGTGGCAGAGTAGATTAAAAAACATGACACAATTGTATACTGTCTATGAGAAATTTCAAATATAATGACACAGGCAGGTTGAAAATAAAAGGATACAAAAATATGTATATATCATGTAAGCATTAAAAGAAAGCATAAGTGGCTATATTTATATCAGATAAAGTAGACTTTAACACAAAGAAAATTTCTGAATACAGAGAAGGGCATTATATAATGATAAAAGGGCCAATCCACTAAGAAGACATAGCAATCTTAAAATGTGTATGCACCAAACAGCAGAGCTGCAAAACATGTGAAGCAAAAATTGACAGAACTGGGGCTGGCCCAGTGGTGTACTGGTTAAGTTCAAGCACTCCACTTCAGTGGCCTAGGGGTTGTAGGTTCGGATCCCAGGTGTGAACCTAGCACCGCTCATCAAACTGTGCTATGGTAAAATACATGTAAAATAGAGGAAGATTGCTGCAGGTGTTAGCTCAGCAACAATCTTCCTCAAGCAAAAAGAGGAGGATTGGCAACAGGTATTAGCTCAGGGCCAATATTCCTCACCAAAAAAAAAAAAAAAAATTGACAGAACTGCAAGGAAAAATAGACAAATCCTCAATTGTAATTGAAGACCTTAATACTTCCCTCTCAATAATTGATAGAACAACTAGACAGAAAATCAGCAGGGATTTAGAAGAACTCCACAACATCATCAACTAACAGAATCTAATAAAAATTTATAGAACTCTGCACCCAACAACAGTAGAATACACATTCTTTTCACGTACTCATGGAACATATACCCAGGCAGACCATTGCTGGGTCCCAAAACAAACCTCAACAAATTTTTAAAAATTGAAATCATACAGTGTGTGTTCTCAATTACAATAGAATCAAACTAGAAATCAGTAACAGAATGATAGGGGAAAATCTTCAAACACTTAGAAACTAAGCCACACCCTGCTAAATAATCCATGGGGCAAAGAGAAAGTCTCAAGAGAAGTTAAAAAGTACATTTAACTGGAAGAAAATAGAACATATCAAAATTGGTGGGACACAGCTAAAGCAGTGCCAAGAGGGAAATTTGTAGCACTAAATGCATACTTTAGAGAAGAGGAAAAGTTTCAAGTCAGTAATCTAAGCTCCTACCTCAAGGACTTAGAAAAAGAAGAGCAAACTAAGCCTAAAACAAGTAGAAGGAAAGAAATAATAAAGAGTACAAATCAAGGAAGTTCAAAACAAAACAAAAAACAATTGAGAAAAATCAATGAAAGAGCTGTTTCTCTGAAAAAATAATTCATAAAATTAGCTAATGTCTAGTGAGACTGACAAAGAGAAAAAAAGAAATGACAAAAAGTATTGATATAATGATTGAAATGGGATATCACTGCAGACCTTGCAGACATCAAAAGAAGAATAAGAGAATGCTATAAACAATTCCACACACATGAATTTGAAAACTTGGATGAACTAGATCACTTCCACAAAAGAACATAAACTACAACTCAGCCAACATGAAAAAGGGAATTTGATAGCTATATGATTATTAAGAAAAGTTAATTCATAATTTAAAAACTCTTAAGAAAAAAGTCTCCAGGCCCAGATAGTCCCATTGTGGAAGTCTACTAAACATTTAAAGAAGGATTAACATCATTACTACACAATCTGTTCCAGAAAATAGAAGAGAAGGGACACTACTCAGTTCATTTTATAAAGCTAGTATTATCCTGAGACCAAAACCAGACAAAGATAGCACAAAAAATAAAAATACAAATATCTTTCATGAATGCAGATGCAAAATTAACAAAATGCTAGCAAATAGAATTTAGCAATATATAAGAGGAATTATGCACCGTGACCAAGTGTGGTTTATTCCAAGGATGTGAGGCCGGTTCAGTATTTGAAAATCAGTCAGTACAATTCACCATATTAAGAGGCTAAAGAAGAAGAATTATATGATCTTATCAATTGCAGAAAAGGCATTTGAGAAAATTCAATATCTGTTCATGATAAAAACTCTGAAAAAAAGTAGAATAGAGGAAAACTTCCTTAACTTGATAAAAAGTATCTACCAAAAAACCTGTAGCTAACATTATACTCAATAGTGAAAAACCGAATGCTTTCTCCCTAAGTTGGGAATAAGCCAAGAATGTCTCTTTTCACCACTCATTCGGCATAGTGCTGAATTTCTAGCCAGTGCAGTAAGGCAAGAAAAGGAAATAAAAAGCATAGAGATTAGAAAGGAAGAAATATAGCTATCCCCATTTGGAGATGATGTGATTGTCTACAGAGAAAATCTCAAGAGTATACAAAAAACCTCCTAGAATAAATGAATTTAGATACAATAAAAAGTGAATAAAGATATCAGATAAACATACAAAAATCAATTATATTTCTATTTAGTAGCAATAAATATGCTGAAATTAAAATACAACCCCATGTAAAATTGCTTAAAAAAAGGGGGGGGAGTAAATACTTAGGCATAAATCTAACAAACATAAACAGTACTTATGTGATGAGAGGCATACAACACTGCTGAAAGGAGGGGGAAAAACCTTAAATAAATGGAGAAACATACTGTGTTTAAGGATTGGAAGACTTATTCATAGTAAAGATGTAAATTTTCCCCAAACTGATATACAGGTTTAATTGAATTTCTATCAAAATCTCTGCAAGATTTTTTGTAGGTATGGGTAAGATTATTTTAAAAATTTGTATGAAAAAGCAAAGGAAGTAGAATAACTGAAACAATTTTGTAAAAGAAAAATAAAGTGGGATCAGTCTACCCAATTTCAAGAATTTCTACATAGCTACAATAATACTGTGGTATTGATGGAGGGATAGACACATAGATGAATGGAACAGAACAGGGATCCCAGAAATAGATCCACAAAAATATGCTCAACTGATTTTTGACAAAGGTGCAAAAGTAATTCAACTCAATGGAGGGATGATAGCCTCTTAATGAATGGTGCTGAAGCAACTGGGGATCCGTAGGCATAAAACTGAATCTCAAACTCAACCTCACACTTTATATGAAAATTAACTCAAAATGGAAAGCAGCCTTAAAAATGTAAAATGTAAAACCGTAAAAGTTTTAGAAAGAAACATAGGATAAAATCTTCAGGATTTAGGGCTGGGAAAAGAGTTTTAGACTTGGCACCAAAAGCATGACCCATAAAAGTAAAAAATTGATAAATTGGACTTTGTCAAAATAAAAACTTTTGTGCTACAAAAGACTGTTACAAGGATGAAAGACAAGCTACAGAGTGGGAGGAAATTTGCAAACCATATATCCAACAAAGGATTCGTACCTGGAATATACAAAGAGCTCTTAAAACTCAACAGTAAAAAACAAACACTTCACTTGAACGTGGGCAAAAGATATGAAGAGATATTTCAATACAGAAGATGCATAGATGACACATAAGTACATGAAAAGGTGTTTAACATCATTAGCCATTAGGGAAATGACAATTTTAATCACACTACAATATCATAACAAACTTGTCAGAATGGCTAATACTATAAAATGTAATGACAAGATCAAATGCTACGTGGGGTGCAGAGAAACAGAATCACTCATATATTGCTGGTGAGAATTTTAAATGGTACAGAGAGTATGGAAAACAGTTTCTTAAACAAGTAAACGTGCACTATGATATGACCCAGCAATTGTACTCCTGGGCATCAATCCCAGAGAAATGAACACTATTGTTCATACAAAAACTTGTGCCTGAATGTTTATAGAAGCTTTCATTGTAATAGTTCAAACTGGAATCAACTCAGATGTCCTTCAATAAATGATTGGTTAAAAAAAGCAATGGTATATCCACACCATGGATTTTATTCTGTACCATAGATTAAAAAGGAACAAAATACTGAAATACACAGTAACTTGGATATATCTCAGATGGATTATGCTGGGTGAAAAAGGCCAATCCCAAAGTTACATATTCTGTGATTCTATTTATGTAACATTCTCGAACTGACAATATTACAGAAATGGAGAACAGTTTAGTGGAGGGAGTGGGGACAGGAGGGGGGTGGCTGCAGCTATAAAATGGCAACATGAGGGACTCATGTGGTGGAAACGTTCTGTATCTGACTGTACCAATGTCAGTATCCTAGTTGTGATTCTGCAAGATGTTATCACTGGAGGAAACTGAGTAAAGGGTACACAGGATTTCTCTGTATTATTTCTTAAAACTACATGTGAATCTACAATTAACTAACAAAAATTTAATTTAAAAAATGTACACCTCATATCTGATAAAATACAGTATCTTGTTCAAGGTCACACAGAAAATAAGTGGTAGAGCCTGTTGGAACCCAGCCTTCTGGCTCTGTGGTAACCCTACGCCATAGTGCTTCTCAATATATCTGTTTAACATTCCTGTCTTTCCTACTCTTCCTTTCACCTCCATTCTTGTGTTTTCATTCTGTTCTTTTCTCTTCCTTTCCTTTCAGGAACAATTTGGTGCTAGAGCTGTTAGGTGGGACAGAACAAGGTAGGTGTCTGAACCTAAGGTGGAGTGGGGTGTGGGGGCAGGACCTGCGGTGCCCAAGAATGGGTTATCAGAGCCTGCACAGGATGAGGAGGGGATCCACATGGGGGGCAGTCCTGCAGGAAGCGTCCGGGAATGAGGGGGCTGAGGAGGGTGTCTCTGCAGGGGAGGGAACAACGGGAGAGCTGGCGTACAGGTTACATATGGTGGACTCATCAAGAGTAATCAGAAAGCCAAGCTTTTCACTATTGGAGAATGGGCTTACGGGTATGGAAAAGGAGAAAATTAGAGTGAACCCTGTGACAGTGGATTGGAATTGGGAATATCAGTCTGAAGTCATGGTTTTCAATATATGTAGATAGATTTAGAAAAAAATAAAGATACAAATGTCTGTGTGAATCTATGTATGTTTGTATATGTGTAGGGATGTACGGACACAAATATATTCCCTAACTCTGTCTGCTGAGAGGGCCTGGAACACTGACGCTCCAATGCTATGAGCACATTCAGCCCCCAGAATGTAGCTTCTAAATACTATTCTCCATTAAAGGGAACCAAGGATCCCTAGAGAAATGACTGATTTCAGGGCTGGTGGGGAAAGTACAAGATGAGTCTGGAACGTCTTATTTATGCCAGAAGGCAAGGAAGTGTTCAAAGAATGATAGGAGCATGTCAAAAGGACTTAGAAACCAGCCTGAAGGGGCTCCCAATGGCCAAATCAGGGATAGTTTAAGCGCATAAATAAATAGTGATAGTAATGGATTATAACCAATTGAATAAAGAAATCATGAATCCATTCTGATATAAATAAATGAATGAATAAATTGAAAGTTTGATGAGGAATAGCAAATTTACTTATTAATTACATAGGGAAAAGAGTGACTTTAAAGTGAAGAAAACTGGCAGATATCACTTTGATCAAGTGATCAAAGCAAGCATCATCAGTAATGGGATAAATTGAAGTTGTGCACCACCTGATAAGATGCAATAAGAACGAGGTAGCATCGCTTCATTGATTTTCCTGCCAAAGATGCATAACCTGAATCTAATCATGAGGAACATCAGACAAAACCAAATTGAGGGATATGTAACAAAATAACTGACCTGTAATCTTCCAGTGTAAGGACAAGAAAGGAAGGAAGGACTGAGGCCCTGTTCCAGACCAGAGGATACGAAGGCAACCTGACCGCTGAACACAGCCCATGATTCTGAACAGGGTTCTTTTGCTAAAAAAAATTGTGAGACATTTGGCAAAACTTGACTGAGGTTTGAGGATTAGATAGTAGCAATGTATGAGGTTAATTTCCTAATTTTGTTCCTGTTTGTAGGAAATACATACTAAAGGAACCACATGATAGGCCATCCAGTCAGCAACTTACTTAGGTGTAGTTAGTGGGGTTTAGGGGATATAAAGGATTTTTTTCTTTTGTACTGTATTTATAACTTTTCTATAAGTTTGAGATGTTTCAAAATTTAAAAGAAAACAAAGAGAAAGAAAAAATATGTTGCCACCTGGTTAAACCCCAGATATTTAAAATTTAGTATATCTCAAACAGAAATGATCACCCTTCCAATTTGCTCCTTTTCTGATTCTCATTTTTGACTAATGGTATTTTCACCTAAGCACTTTCTAAAACTGGAAATTTGGGATCATTCTTAATGTGTCTCCCTCTTTTACGCCCATATGTAAGCTTTATCTTTTCTGCCTTAGAAATCTCTCTCCATTTTAACCCATCTTCTCCACCCCATTGCCACCACCTTGGCCTCTTTCTTTGTTCCTGGGATCACCAGCCAGCCTTCCTGCATCCAGCCTGTCTCTTCCACAGTTCTGCTGGCAATTATCTTACAAAAAGTGAATCTTTTCATGTCACCCCCCTGCTTAGAGACATCGTCTGGCTCGCCAAGGCATTCAGGATAAGTCTAGCATTAGAGAGTAGCTTTCTAAGCCTTCCTCAGTCCTAACCAATCCATACTCACTTTATCTCCCACCCCTCGTGAAAAACTACAACCAGCTGCCCAAACTTCTCAACCTTCCTCAGACATACCTACCCTTCCTGATTTCTGTTTTTATGCATGTTGGCCCCACTGCCTAAAATGCCTCCTATGCCACCTTTCAAGTAGGGGACATAAATTGGAAGGCTCACAAACTGAATCTGGTCTCCAGAATATTTTGTCTGGCCGACACAGAGGTTTCTCGAAGGGTGAATGTGTATCCATTAGGTGGAGCCTTCTCTCTGCAGCTCATCACGAAACCCTCCACCTCTGGCAACTTCACACATTCATTTGAATTGGATCTTTCAACACTCATCTCTCTTGAAGCCCTTTATGACTTCTCCCTTGTCAAAGCTCCATTCATAACCTTAAAATAGCACTTATCACATTATCTTGAGGTCTCTGCTGCATGTTGCTCAACTCTATGAGCTTCTCAGCAGGAACTGTGGCACCAATCTAAATTCTACTGAGGGAAGTATAGACATACATTGGAAAGCACTAGTTAGGGATTCAGAAGCAATTCACTCCTTGCGTGGAACGCTTCTGAGCTTCAACGATATAATCTGGGGCACTCATTTTCATATGATCCCAGGTCATACCTCTTTTAGAGGAAAGTTCCAGGGGGAAAAGTACTTTGAAAGTTTCTTTCATCTTCTTTGGGAAAGCCGTGATCCTAAATGTTTGGTCTGGATGGCATATTTTGTCTGATTATGCTTTTTGGTGGGTTGTGAAGCGGAATGTGAGCTTTTTCTTAACTTTGATGCTGGCTGATTCCATTTCTGTTTCAGGTCTGCAGGCCTTTGGACAGAGAGCAAGCAAACGAAGAAACACCCATCAGCGTATACGATTATTCCAACCCAGCAGGGCAGGAAATGTATTTCTGTTACAATAATTAAAAAGCCTTTTGGTTATGTGAGTAAACATCAAACTTTGGCTCAAAGAGAAATGAGAAAAAGGATTTGCATGATTCTGCCAATATTGTATGAATGGGTTTTTTTTTTAAATTTTTTTGGGGATTTAATTATGTTCTCTCACCACATATTTTTAGAGGGTTTCAGAAATTACGAAGCACAGCAAGCAGATGAACAGAAAAGAAGAAACAACAAAATTACCCACCAGGTGGATTCCTGGGTGCATTCGTAGTTCTGTTTGCTCCCATCAGAAATTAGAACTCATAAAAGCCAGTTAACCACAGGGATGGCAAGCAGGTGTCAGACACGTGAGCTTCCCTTTAAGAATGATCTTCTGCGGGGTGTTCTCCGTGCTTCTGACAGTCTTCTCCGTGTCTCCAATTCCCGTATCCCTTAGACTAAAGCATGCTCTTTGACTCCTTCATGCAGTGGGAAAGAAGGAATTTGGCTAAAATAGGAAGGGGCATGCGAGGGTGTGACTTTTGTACTCATAATGGAGTGGCACTCAATTCCTCAATCAGATCTCTGTCTATCTATGGAGAAAGCCACAGGTTTCTAAGTAGAATTCTGGTGATAGTCAAAGTTAGCAAACTTTATTTCTTCATTTTCCTGCTTTGGATAGAATTGGTAGAAGTGGAAAGTTTCAGTCTCTCAAAGTCTAGAAAAAGATTTTTTAAAAATGCATTACATAATTAGGGATATTGGTGGTAATATCTAACTATGTTTAAGATGGGACAATCCGTACAGACCTTTTGGTGGGTTTACCAGCTTGAAAATGTTGAGCTCAAATAAGTATAATAAGCCTTGTCTCTCCATTTGGTTCTTTAAAGTTACCCGGCAATTTGTGATATGAATGTAAAACTGTAGGTATCTCTGCCTAGAAGCATATATGAGGACCCCTTTAACCTGGGAACATGGGGGTAAACAGCATGCAGCTGATCAGACTGACTTCCCTCATCTGTGTTCTGTAGTCTCTGGTTCTGAGACGCCATCACGTGCGAGATTCACCATCAATGTAACAACTTTTCGAGGGGGGAAAACTCCAATTACATTTAATATGCATATTGATTGTATGATAAGTCCAACTTTTAGAAATTTTGAAAAGCGTCCCAGAGAAGGAGAGAGAAACTCATTTTAAAATTGGGATAGAAAGATGAATACTTGGAAAGAGTTTGTTCTTACCTAATTGGTTCATCAAAAAATGGCATTTATTTTAAGGACATAGAAAGATCTCCTGGAACTCAGTGGCAGGAAGTAAAGGAAGACTTTCCAAGAACCGGCCAGTCCTTAGGCACCTGGATCTCAAATCCTGATGTTATCTTCTCTTTACTTCATCTTTCTACGGATCTTCCCATTCACCACTCTAATTTTTGCTCCCCCATAATTTCAGGTTTGACTTTTCACGGTGCCAAATTTGGACTCAATTTGACTGTTTCCCACTGCTTAGAGACTTATTCTTAGTGTTCTAATTGCAAAATTCAACAGGAGGAATCCGATTGGCTCAGCTTGGGTTAGGGTATTCTCTTTTTGTCCAATCACGTTTGGCCATGGAGTTTGGGTCTCCTAATATGGGCACACAGACTCACTTCATCAGGATGTGGGTGGATCTAGGGTCTCCAAACATGGGAGGGAAGATAATGATTGTCATTGCATGAAAATCATGGGTGTGTAGGGAATGTTTAAAATCCATAGATTTTGGAGTGAAAGAAAGGTGGTCATAAGCATCTTTGCTTGGCTTATATGTGAAAATGACCAAAAGAGTTGTATTTACTGCCCACCTAACTTATATCTATTGTTTAAGTGGTGAGGTTCTGTCCTCTAGGCTATAAGCTAGATACTCTGCCATCTAAAATGTCAAGGATGTAAAGCTACAGGACACTGGGTTTATGTAATATACAATTTGTGGGACACACTCTTTTACCTAAGGTTTTTATTTAATGCAATACATAAAGGAAAACAGGGATTTTCTTACATTGCTGGTGGGAGTGCAAATTGTCAGAATCCTTTTTAGAAGGCAATTTGGAAGTGTGTATCAAGATCCTTAATGCGTCCATGACTTCATTTTGAATTTGGTTTGAGGCTTGTTTGAGCTGGTTACATAGTTGGTGCTCAGTGAAAGCTGCTTGAGAGATTAGTTTACGTTTTATTTGCTTTTTCCATCATGTCCTTTCATGCTTTTCTATTTAACTTGACTTACTATATAGGGCATATCGAGCTTATATTTGAATGAATAGAACAACATTTGTAAAAGCAGGTTAAAATGTGTGCATGTAATTTGTACAGTTGAATATAGATTGCGTGAAAATGGAGCTTTGTGTTCAAGTTGGCCTGTGAATACAGGTTTATAATGTGAGCTTCAGGGCATGATGACTGAAGGCAAATGGGGAAAGGGTACTGATGAGAGGTTGAGGTTTATTACGTCCACTCTTGAGTGAAATTTCATCATCCCAGAATTTTCTTGGCCTGGCTGAACTCAACTTCATCTGCAGCCAGAACTCATCACCTACCCAACGTGCAAAAGGCCTGTCTCTTTCCCTCAACAGTGGCTCTTTGTCAGCAGATGGAGAGAAGGTTCTGTGGTATGATATGTCTTAATGTGGTAGGCTTAAGAACTCCCCCTCTTTCCCCACTCATGCTCCCACATATTTTATGCTGTTCCTATGGAATTTTCATTTACAAAGTCTTCAAAAAGTGAGATCACATGTTGATCTTTCTGGGGCTAATACGGCAGAAGATCTTTTTTTCTTTTTTTTCCAGTTTTATTGAGATATAATTGACATATAACATTGTGTTAGTTTAAAGTGTACAATATGGTGATTTGATATATGCATAAATTGCAAAGTGATTATCACAATTAGTTAACATCCACCACCTCACATAGTAACATTTTTTTCTTGTGATGAGAACTTTTATTTTACTTTTTATTGAGATTATGATAGTTTACAACCTTGTGAAATTTCAGTTGTACATTATTATATGTCAGTCATATTTTAGGTGCACCACTTCACCCTTTGTGCCCACCCCTCACCCTTTGGAAAGTGGTAACCACTAATCTGTTCTCTTTGTCCATGTGTTAATTTCCACATAGGAGTGGAGTCATACAGAGATTGTCTTTCTCTGTCTTATTTCACTTATCGTAATACCCTCAAGGTCCATCCATGTTGTTGCAAATGGGACGATTTTATCCTTTTTTATGGCTGAGCAGTATTCCCTTGTATATATATACCACTCTTCTTTATCGAATCATCAGTTGATGGGCACTTAGGTTGCTTCCACATGTTAGCTATTGTGAATAATGCTGCAATGAACATAGGGGTGCATGGGTCCTTTGAATTGCTGATTGTGATGAAAACTTTTAAAATCTACTCTCTTAGCAACTTTCAAATATGCAATACAGTATTATTAACTGTAGTCACCGTGCTGTACGTTATACCCCCAGGACTTATTTATCTTATAACTGGAAGTTTGTACCTTTGTCTACCTTCACTCTTTTTGTCCATCCCCCACTTCCCAGCTCTGGCAACCACCAATCTGTCAGCAGGAGGTTATATACATGATTCTGGGTGTCATTTTACAGAAATGCACAAAGGTGGTCCCTGATCTTGGAGAGAATTTGTCATCACACATTCTTGTTGCACACATCAAGGTGTTTACTTTGATGTTTACTTGATTCCTTTAGGACTGTTGTTCCCAAGGCAGCAGTAGGGATTAGTGAATGCCAAGATTCTGCTTCCTCATTGTAGATAAGCTTAGGTAGACTGCCATCTTTACCTGTGCTTTGTCAGGAACTAGACAAATCTAACTTGAAATCCCCATACTTCAAGAGTATGCAGACACATACATATGCATGGCAATAGCATTTTTTATTTGGCATGTTGAATTTAGACGTTTTTAACACAATATGGAAATTCATCACTGAGTAGTAGAACTCAGCATTTGACTGTGAAATTACTTAAAATAACTTAAAAATTCAATATTAACTGAACTCAGAGTTTTTATTAGGATTCTGAGATTCCAATGAAATTTTTAACAACATCTGTCATGAGAACTGCCAGCTGCTTTTGGCAGGTTTGCATGATCTATGCTGAAGAGTATTTTACTAAATGCTCCTGCAGATCTCAGACATGTACCTTTTCTCATCAAGATTCCCATACCTGTGTGGTACCAAAAAGCAAGTTAGACTGAGTTTTGGGAGTTGAGGAGAATGCATGAGGAAGAGTAAGGAAAAGAAGACAATGATTTTGTCTGTGTTGGTTTTGAAATAAAAGTTCTAAGTAGGCCCCTGCCAAAAATCATCATAAAGGTAGGTTGTTATAGTTCAATCTACACTCAGTGTTTAAATTGTAATTCTAACTCATTTTCCAGGATTTCCTGCTCTAATCTGTGTTTTCTAAGAATTAATGATAGAGTGACAAGATGGCTCTTCCGATCTCCAATTAGTTCTCGGCCTCGCTGTGCAAAATCCTTTTCTCCCAAGGCTAAGGGGTAATTGTTGGCTTATCTCCCCAGTCCACACTCTTTAGGGTTCCGGGAAGCCTTGGCTCTGTGTCCCTTTGTCCGTGAGCTCCCACAGAACTGCAGACAGATCTGGCCACTGGGTCGTGGTGCAGAACACTAGCCTGCCAGGATGGCAGGGAGACTTCCTATTGCCCACCTGTTTTTGTTGTCAATTCCGAAGCTGAACAACAAAGGGGAACTTTCGCCCTGTCCCTGGACTGAATTCCTTCCTGGAAGTGAGAAAGCTGTTGGCACTAGTACACACGTTCAGAGCAAGAGGAGCCTGTTTTCCTTGAGTCTTGTGATAACTGAAGGTATAGAAGGTGACCCCAGAGCTTTCCTTGGGAATCACTCTGAGGCACCGAGGCAGATTTGACATTAGTCCCTTATCGTTCAAGGTCAGCAGAATAAGAGCTATCCTATGCTAATACCAACTGCACATGTAAAGTACCCTCAACCCTACATTTTGCATTGAGTTATATGGAAATAAATTGGAATCTCAAATTCAGTATGCCATGTTTTTCAATCTTGCTCAAATAAATAGTTTTGGAAAAGGTAAATGTTTCCCCTCTTCCTGACAAGGGCAAAGTGTTTCAGTATCTCCTTTGTGGTGGGTGCAGCAAAAGAAGTGCCAGTGTTCAGCCTGGACAGTTAAACATCTGTACTTAATGTCATTACTTTGTCACCATGCAAAATCATAACAGAGAACATTGGACATTTATCTTAATTGCTTGGTAAGCCATGTAAATAATTAGAATTCAAATAAAGATATCTTGATGTATACAGTCACAAGGTTTATTTGTGTTCATTTTATACTTATTTGTTTACTTGTTTGACTTTAACCATTTTTCTAATATAACATTTTATATGTGGATATAAAAACACCTTTTTGAATATGAGTTTATTCTTTGGAAATTTTTTAATTAATGCTTTCTTGAGTTTTATATTTTTTTGGCAGTTTTTTTGGTTTTCTATTTTCTTTAGCAGAGGAGAACTCAACAAAATTCTGCAAAGTATTTCTTTAACTTGCAATTGACTTTGGTTATATTTACAATGCCTACTTAGGCTTCAGTTAAATGCATTAAATACCATTGTTTCAATGGCCCTTGTTGTGTCAAACTGTTATTTCTGGCATTTCAGTATAAGCATGAGGTCAGGAAGAATAGAGAACACCAAATGAATTTCTCAGCAGGAATTGCAGCTTCCTTTCTCCTATATGTTCGTACTTTCGACTTCCAGGAGAAAAAAGGAAATCTTACAGGTACATAAAATTGTCCGAATTTTGCTATCATTTCTGCTCATGACTTTAAGAACACTAAATGTATAGTATTCTATACCATAGTGGATAGTTCTGTATAGTAGATGCTGATATAAATTTTCTTGGCTTGAATAGAGAGAATAATCATAAAATAAACATATTTTAAATTCTGAATTTATACTCTCTCTGAATCCTTCCTTATATAATTCTCCTACAGGAAAATAAACTGCCATGACATCTCTTTCCAGAGCTCTCATTGACTGGTGCTTTCTAAACTTTGATGTCTGAATGTCTTTAAAAATGTTTAATCATCATAACGCATAAAACATTGTGGAGCAGTCTGACATTGTTTGTCTTTGTGTGGTTGAAAAAAATGCAAAAATAAATTGTTTGTATAGTGCTGAAAATGGAGGTTGGGATTAAATTGACCTAAGGTTAATGATAGGATGAAGATCAACTGTCAAGTAGCCAGAAGATGTTATATCCTTGGCAATAATTAATGTTGAGCAATGACTGGAGTTCAGATTATTGTAATGAGAGATGATATGCTGTTGTGACTGTCCAGAGGTCAATGTTACTTGGTTTCCTATGGTTAGGGGTAAATAAGGAGGACTTCCTAGTAAAAACAATGTAACTGGGTACAATGAGCTTGCAGTGACCCAAGGTTCATGGGAGACATTGTTAGTATGTATAAAGAGTTTATAAAATATGTAGCAACCAATGTTTTATGGAATTTGGTGCCTGAATGGAGATGGGAGGGAGGCTGTGGAGCTAGGGAGGTGTTTATCTAACTGTAGAAAATAGACCAAGATTACAGTTTCCAGCGTCCCATATGTTGGCTATTATCTTGTAATTCTAATGAATCTTTTCTTGAATCCTTCATTTTCTGAATGGCACCATTCTTCCCATAATATATCATCAGTTGCCCTTGCTCTGATAATGTATTACATTAATATATCATTAAAGCAACAGATGTATTAGAGTAATACATTATCAGAACAAAGCACTCTGGTGGTGATGTATTTCACAAAAGATGACTCCATCTTGAGCAGAACAGTTCCAGAACCAGAGAAGTTCAACAATACAAGTCCGTGTCACATATTCATTGGCACCTAACATTTGGCTCCAGCTGTAGGTTGCGACTCAAGTATAATATGCATTCCTTTTTCTGTTGGACCTTTGAAACCTCATCAAAATCCTTGGATATGGTGAGTCTCATTTCTGAAAAAGAAACAGTGGAATGAAAGTCTTCTACGAGAGGGGATCATTTGTAGGCAATGAATTGTCCAACAATTTTTTTCTTTGATTCTGGGAAGGCAAGTTCATCTAGGGGTGCAAACCCAAGTCTCACTGCTCAGGGTGGCATCTATACAATTTGCTGACACAGAATGGCAGCTGTATTTGCTTTCCCTGCCACCTCACTACAAGCATCATTTTCTCTCAACACTTTGTCAAGTCCTTTAACCTGGGACAGGTGCTTTCAAAACCAAACATTTTATCCATAAGTAAAGAGAACACGTTCTAAAGATGTTCAGTACTTCCAGAAAAAACAAAATAGAAAAAAAAAGGTGAAGAGAGAAAACCAATACTCTTCATCTAAGATGGGCATATGTTAGTTCTGCCACAACTAGGCCAGAGAGACGGTGCCCAGACAGGAGCAAATATAGAGTATTTCAATACTTGCTTAGTGCACTTTCAGATGAAGACAGATTTTTTCTTTTAACTGTTTATCTATCGTCATCTTCATTCTCTCGATGGTTGGTCTAGGAATTCAGGATATGAGGAGGGGTGGACCTGCAGGGCAGTTAGATCACATGTGGGTATGTTGACATGTTTACATGCAGATAGGGCCATGGCCAGTTCCATGACCAATGTTGGGAGTTTTATGGCAAAACCCCCATCACATTATTCCTATCACTGTTCAGAAATCAGATTTCTTGTTTATTGCCGCCTTTTGCAACTACTAGCCTTGACCTGCACAAGGTCCAAGGAAAGGAACAGAATATTCTTAATAACTCAAAGGCGAACTGGCTAGAATCTGCATTTGATGGGAAGATTTCATTAATCATGACATGAGGGAGGAGGGGAGTAATAATTTCTACGAACCTCTTCTATTTGAATGAGCCTGAGAGAAAAGGTTATTCATTTAAATTCTTTTCCTTTCAGAATTCTCTCACAGCTGTGAAGTTATTCAGCCCCTCCCTCCCTCCCACCTAGGAAAAAGCAACAATCACCTCCTAACAAGAGCCTGTAGCAGCAGCCAACTCCTTGAGAAAATAGCCCCAATTTAGGGAATGGCATCCCATGGGGGTTTTCCTTTGGCACTTGAAGGAAGGATTTGTGAGTGTCCAAAAGGAGGAGCGTATATACTTGCTAATGCGATTTTACAGTAATTGTTGTGACTCTTTGTCACATGACTTTTTCCTAGATTCTTGGTATGGGATGTTTGTTAACTAACTGGCCATTTTCTAAGTGGATGACCTAGATGAACAGGTAGATCTATCCTTTAATGGACTCACTATCTCGTAACAGATTGTCAGATATCCCGAGAGAGAGAGAGGGAGAGAAGAACTGCCATTGTCTTACTGATTCTGGTTCCTTACCTGGAGGTTACAGAGGAAAATACAGGTGAGTTATATGCCTAGTAGGGAGAGAACTTTGAGTGAGACCCATTGCAAAATGTTAACAACCTTAAATAGAAGACATAGCAACAGAGTTTTAAGATGAAACAAATATCTCTCACATGAACTTGGGTCCCATTGTGTGGGTATTTACCAGTGACCTTGCCACTGTCACTTAGTACTAGATGATATGAGCAATAATTGAGTGTCATTTTTTTACTTTTTACCAGAATAGACTCCTCCCCACAAGGGGACTGATATATCCAGTCCCTGAGATACCATAGATTAATTCATTGATTTTAAATATTTTATAAAATGAACCCATCAAAAGGCTAAAAGCATATATCCATCAATTAAAAATTAATCAAGGCAAAACAATACACACACACACACACACACACACAAGAACTCAACCATGCCATCCATTACTATAAGTAAGCCATCAACAGGAGACCAAGAAAAGACAAATAACTTACATCAGGCCTGCAAGTGAAATACATTTATCAGTCCACTTAATAAATGCTTTTTGACATTTAAGAGCCTGTTTCTGTGTGGTCCTGTACCAAGAGAGATTTATGCACACATACCATGTGCATTCTCAGAGCTTAGTCTAAGGAAGACAACTGAGTAGCGTCCACTGAGCGCTCCCTGGCATGCTACACTAATAGGAAGTTATTTTTAAAATATAACACATTAATATGGATGCCTTTTGGGGGGTTTCTTTTTCTTTCTTTTTTTCTTTTTCTTTTTTTTTGAGGAAGATTAGCCCTGAGCTAACATCCACTGCCAATCCTCCCCTTTTTGCTGAGGAAGATTGGCCCTGAGTTAACATCTGTGCCTATCTTCCTCTGCTTGATATGTGGGATGCCAGCCACAGCATGACTTGATAAGCGACGCGTAGGCCCACGCCCGTGATCGGAACTGGTGAACCCTAGGCCACTGCCGCAAAGCCCGCGAACTCAACCGCTATGCCACCAGGCCAGCCCTGGGGGTTTTCTTACATCACAATCTGAAATTTGGAAGATAGATGAATTAGAAGGCTCACATCATATGAGTATGCAGTGACTTGCAGATATTACCAAGGGAAGTGCAAATTGTCTCCAACTTGCTAGGGCAATTTGGCAATGCATATTCAAAGCCTTGAAAATTTTCATTCCTTTTGGCCTAGAAATTCCCTACAGGAATTTATTTTAAAGAAATAGTCATGGAGATTGAGAAGATTTAGCAGGAAGAATATTCATTTCAGCATTGTTCACAATAGCCCAAATTTGTAAACAGTCTAAATGTTCAAAAACACAGGATCATTTCAATCTATTATAAAACACTCATATAGTGGAAGCCTGTCTCAAATTCCTTAAAAAATAATGAAGAACAGTTATTGACATCATAAGATGAAAGAAGTGTACTACAAAACATTATTACTGAACCATCACTTTTTAGTTAAATAAAATACGCACGTGAATACACATACCGACGTTAAATTTCTGTGCACATGTAGATAGCACAAGACTACATGGAAACACATCCAAACATTAATAGTAATTACCTCTGTGTGATAAAATTGTCAGTGCTTTCATTTTATTTTTGCTTATCTGTATTATCTTCATTTCTAAATTGAACTACTTAAAACGAATAAAAATGTACTAAGATAAGTGAAACAAATGTCAGTACGGCTGGAGATGGGAGTGGCAAGGAGATAAAGTTGGAGATGTAGGTAGAAGCCAGATCTTTGAATGCTAAGCTAAGAAACAAGACATTTTCTCAATATACGGTGCATTTTATTGAAGTTACATCAAATTGAACTACTGCTATATAAAACATTGGCAGTCTTTATGTTCAAAATTAAAGAGAATTTAAATTCCCCTCCCCCACAATTAAAAAACTTTCATCAAGAACCACACACGATCAGAGCTGATGGGTTGAGTAGTCTGCAACCTGTTTCCTCTGTGGCCACATGGCAGCACCACCTTAGCCGCCATCAACCTTTGTACGTCCCTGGTGAACCATGGCTGTTTACCTGTGTGGGACCTCTGTTGGAGACCTGATGGCTTCTCCTCTGTTATTTTAACATTTACTGCCATTATAATTTAAAATCTTCTTTCTATTCTACTTATAATCCTGTAACAAGGTCACCCAAGTGTTCATTAAGTGGTAGAGCTGTAAAACACTCAGGAAATTCAGAGACTTTGGAACAGAACTTAGATGTGCTAAATCTCTATTGAGAAGGCCAAACAACCACCATGATGCTCTGGACTGTTAATTTAAGAGCAAGCACTTCAAAATATTAGAGAGAACACAGGGAAAATAAAAAGTAGTCTTAAAGCAAATATACATTACAATGTTTGCAGATTTATGCACTCCAAGATTGCATTCCCCCTCCTGCATCCACTTTATATTCAGTCCTCTGGGAAAAGCAGGCTTGAATTATGTAAGTTTTGAATTATAGGAGGTCTCCAGGAACGCGTTCTTTGCATACAACGTAACCATCTTGTACACTGGGGATGGGGTGGGGTGAGGGTGGTGGTGGTAGAATGGAGGGCAGAGGGGATGTTGTAAAGAGGGCAATATGAGTATAGTGTTTTAGAAGCCTCTTCAGACTTCTACTCAGCTAGGAGCGTCAGTTACAGGGAAGAGAAGATGCGGCCTGGGTGACAACTGGAAAGGAGCAAGAAGGAATTAAAAGTGGCTCATATAATGTACTGGGGGAATCGATTTACATGTAGCATGTGGCTTAACTTTCACGACCCACCAGACGTTTCTTCTTGACAAGAGGAAAAAACAATGGAGACCCAAAAGAGGCCTGCATGGAGAGATTCCTTTATTTATTCATCAATTTGTTTTTCATTCTTTTGATTGTTCTAAAACGAAAATTTTAATTATGAAAGTAATGCATGCTTTAAAAAAAAAAAAGAAAAATAGAAGTTCGAATAATGAGGAAGTGTTTAAAATAGAAAGTGGAAGTCCACCATCCAACAACTTCCCTGCTTCCCCACCACTGACTTCTGCTCTTCAGAGAAGCACTGTTAACCATTTAGGTCTGACCTTCTAGACATTTTTATACGTATCAATGGACCAGTCTATACGTCTGTTCTGTAACTTGCTTTCCCCCTCATCCAATCATATGTTGTGGATACTGAGACATGAAAAATCTTATCCTTTTTCTTTTTTTTAAATAACAAACTTTATTTTTTACAGGAGTTTTTGGTTTACAGCAGAACTGAGCGGGAAGTATAGAGTTTTCATATAGTCCCTGTTCCCTCACATGTACAACTTCCCCCGCTATCGACATCCCAACGAGCAGAGGTACATTTGTTACAATCGACGAACCTATATTGACCCACCATGATCACCTAAAGTCCATAGTTTGCATTAGGGTTCACTCTTGGTGCTGTACATTCTATGGGTTTGGACAAATGTGTAACGACATGTCCCTGTCACTGTACACCATACAGAATAGTTTCACTGCTCTAAAAATCCTCTGCTCTGCCTATTCTTGCCTCCCTCCCCCGAGCCCCTGGCAACCACTGATCTTTTTCTGTCTCCCTGGTTTTGCCTTTTCCAGAATGTCATATATTTGGCTTCTTCATACATGTGGATTCAAAGTATGTAGCCTTTTCAGATTGTCTTCTTTCACTTAGTAATGTGCATTTAAGATTCCTCCAAGTCTTTTCATGGCTTGATAGCTAATTTCTTTTTAGCCCTGAATAATATTCCATTGTCTGGATGTACCAAGGATTATTTATCCATTCACCTACAAAAGGACATATGGCGATTCCAAATTTTGACAATTATGAATAAAGCTACAGAAATGTCCAGTTTCTGGGTTCCACACATAAGGAGCTTAGAAGTCACCACTCCGAGCTAACAACAAGTAAAAACCTGAACAGACTGAAAAATCAGCAACTCTTCTTGGATCCACAAGAGAGGTGAAGACACAGGGCAGACTGCTGCCCCCAAGATTGGAGAGTCAGACAGGTGAATACAGCAAGTCACAGTTTACTAGAGCAGGGAATCAAGAGCGGAAACCCCAGCAGGAACGAATGCAGGGGGAGAAAACCTGACCTGTAACTGACAAACTGGTGGAAGCTCAGGGCAGACAACTCTGAGAGTTAAAAACTCCAGGGCAGGGATGAGGAGGCCCCCACAATATGTAAGTTTACCTCCAGAAGCTTGACCAGATTCCCATAGTGAATATCAGAGAAAAATCCCCTCATTCTTCCTGCAGAGGGAGGGGAAAAAAAATAATCTTGAAATATGCCAGAGCACTCTGTTCTTAATAAGACCTGCCCTCAGGGGAAACTAGTTAATCAGAGCCTAACTGGCTGGAGTATTATCAGAGCTTAATTGACCTGAGGAAGGGAAATACCCCAATCTAGCCCATTCTAGCCAGCCTGTGTGCTTAAGGGAGGAGAAAAAAAACTGAGACACGTTTGTGAAGTTCACAGTACAGAGGAGTGGGCTCCCTGAAAGACCAAGACCTAATCGTAGCCTGTAGAATGCCTCCCCTCCAACACACAATTTACCACCATATTACTAAAGGCCTATTTACAGCAATTCCCTTTACCTGGTACATCATATCCAGCCATCAAGCAAAATTACAAGGCATACCAAAAGGCCAAAAACACAATCTGAAGACACAGAGCAAGCATCAGACCCAGACATGGCAAGGATGTTGGAATTATCAGACTGGGAATTTAAGACAATTGTCACTAATATTCCAAGGGCTTTAATGGATGAAGTAGACAGCATGCAAGAACAGATGATCAACATAAGCAAAGAAATGGATATCCAAAGAGAGAACCAAAAAGAAATGCTAGAGATCAAAAACACTTAGAAATGAAGAATGCCTTTGATGGGTTTATTAGCAGACTGAATAAAGCTGCTATAAACATCCGTGGGCTCCTTTTTGTATGGACATACATTTGTTTTTTCCTTCAGGTAAATACCAAGGAGCTTGGTTGCTGGATCCTACGGTAGGAATATGTTTAGTTTTGTAAGAAACCACCAAACTATCTTCCAAAGTTGCCATACCATTTGCATTCCCACCAGCAATGAATGAGAGTTCCTATTGCTCCACATCCTATCAGCATTTGGTGTTGTCAATGTTTTAAATTTTGGCCATTCTACTAGATGAGTAGTAATATCTTATTGTTGTTTTAATTTGCAATTCCATAGTAACGTATGATGTGGAATATCTTCTCACGTGCTTATTTGCCATTTGTAATTTTCTTTAGTGAGGTTTCTGTTCAAGTCTGGCCCATTTTCTAATCAGGTTGTTTGTTTTCTTATTGTTGAGTTTTAAGAGTTCTTTGTATAGTTTAGATAATAGTCCTTTATCAGATATGTCTTTTGCAAATGTTTTCATCCAGTCTGTGGCTTGCCTTCTCATTCTCTTTACTTTTTCTTTCAAAGAGCAGAAGTTTTTAATTTTAATGAAGTTCAGTTTATCAATTTTTTCTTTCATGAATCATGCCTTTGATATTGTCTGAAAAGTCATTGCTATGCCCAAGGTCATCTAGGCTTTCTCCTTAGTTATCTTCTACTAGTTTTATAGTCTTGTGTTTTACAGTTAGGTCTGTGATCCATTTTCAGTTAATTTTTGTGAAGAGTGTAAGATCTGTGTCTAGATTACTTTTTTTTTTGCATGTGAATGTCCAGTTGTTCCAGCACCATTTATTGAAAAAAAGACTATCTTTGCTCAATTGTATTGCCTTTGCTCCTTTGTCAAAGATCAGTTGACAATATTTATGTGGGTCTATTTCTGAACTCTCTATTCTGTTCCATTGATGTATTTCTCTGTTCTTTCACCAGTACCACAGGGTCTTGATTACTGTAGCTTTATAGTAAATCTTGAAGTCAGGTCGTGTCAGTCCTCCAACTTTGTTCTCCTTCAATATTGAGTTGGCTCATCTGACTCTTTTGTCTTTCCATATAAAATTTAGAATAACTTTTTCAATATCCACAAAATAACATGCTGAGATTTTGATTGGGATTATGTGAATCTACAGATAAATTTGAGAAGAATTGACATCTTGACAGTACTGAGTCTTCTTATTCATGAAGATGGACTCTCTCTCTATTTACTTAGTTCTCTGATATTTTTCATCAGAGTTTAGGAGTTTTCCTCATATAGATCTTGTACATATTTTGTTAGGTATACTGAAGTATTTCATTTTGAGGGGTTGCTAATATGTTTTAAATTTCATATTCCTCTTGTTCATTGCTGGTATATAGGAACGTATTTGAATTTTGTGTGTTAACCTGGTATCCTGCAACGTTGCTATCATTGCTTATTAGTTCCTGGAGTTCTTTTGTCAGTTCTTTCAGATTTTCACATAGAGATCACATTTGTGAACAAAGACAGTTTTATTTTATCCTTCCCAATCTGTATCCCTTTTATTTCCTCTTTTGTCTTATTTCTTTAGCTAGGACTTCCAGGACAAGGTTGAAAATCAGGAGCGAGAGGAAATATCTTTGCCTCATTCCCGATCTTAGAGGGAAAGCTTCTAGTTTCTCACCATTGAGCATGATCCTAGCTGTAGGGTTTTTGTAAATGTTCTTTACCAAGTTAAGGAAGTTCTTCTTTATTCCTGGCTTACTGAGAGTTTTTATCATGAGTGAGTGTCAGATTTTGTCAAATCTTTTTTCTGTATCTATTGATCAGGTCATATAATTTTTCTTCTTTAGCCTGTTGATGTGATGGATTACATAAGTTGATTTTTAAATGTCGAGCCAGGCTTACATGCCTTTGATAAATCCCACTTTTTAATTCACCAGTGAATCTGTCTGGGCCTGGTACTTTGTATTTGGGAAGGTTATTAATTATGATTCAATTTCTTTGATAAATATAGGCTTATTCAGATCATCTATTTCTTCTTGCATGAATTTTGGTAGATTGTGTCTTTTAAGGAAACAGTCCATTTCATCTGGATTATCAAATTTGTGGGCATAGATGTGTTAATAATATTCTTTTATTAACTTTTTAACGTCCATGGGATCTGTAGTGATGTCCCCCATTTGATTTCTGATGTTAGTAATTTGTGTTTTCTCTTTTTTCTTAGTTAGCCTGGTTAGAGGTTTATTGATTTTATCAACCTTTTCAAAGAACCAGGTTTTGGTTTCATCAATTTCCCCTATTGATTTCCTGTTTTCAATTTCATTGATTTCTTCTCTAATTCTTATTATTTCTTATCTTTTGTTTACTTTGGATTTAATTTACTCTACTTTTTACAGTTTCCTAAGGTGGAAGCTTAGTTTATTGATTTTAGATCTTTCTTCTTTTCTAATATATGCATTCAGGGCTATAAATTTCTCTCTAAGCACTGCTTTCACTGCATCCCACAAATGTTGATAAACTGAATTTTCATTTTTATTTAGTTCAAAATATTTTTAAGTTTCTCTTGAGATTTCTTCTTTGACCCATGCATTATTTAGAAGTGTGTTATTTAATCTCTACATTTGTTTTTTGATTTTCTAGTTATCTTTCTGTTATTGATTTCTAGTTTAATTCCATTGCTGTCTGAGAGAAAACATTCTACGATTGCTCTTCTTTTAAATGTGTTAAGGTGTGTTTTATGGCCCATAACATGGTCCATCTTGGTGAATGAATGTCTATGTGAGCTTGAGGAGAGTGTGTTTTCTGCTCTTGTTGGATGAAGTTATCTATAAATATCAATTATACCCCATTGATTGATAGTACTATTGAGTTCAACTATGTCCTTACTGATTTTCTGCCTGCTGGATCTGTCCATATCTGATAGAGGTATGTTGAAGTCCCAACTATGATAATGAATGCATCTATTTCTCCTTGCAATTCTGTCAGTTTTTGCCTCACATAGTTTGACACTCTGTTAGATGCAAACACATTAAGGATTGTTGTGTCTTCTTGGAGTATTGACCCCTTTATCACAACTCTAATAACTTTACTTGTTTAGAAGTTTGCTCTGTCTGAAATTAATATAGCTACTTCTGCTTTCTTTTGATTAGCGTTAGCATGATATACTTTTCTGGTTATATTACCTTTCACCTATGTATATTTGTATTTTAAATGGGTTTCTTGTAGACAACATACAGTTGGGCCTTGCTTTTTGATCTGCTCTGACAATTTCTGTCTTTTAATTGTTGCATTTAAAACATTGACATTCAAAATAATTACTTATAAAGTTGGATTAATATCCACTGTATTTATTACTATTTTCTATTTGTTGCTCTTGTTCTTTGTTCCTATTTTTTCTTCCACTCTTTTTCTACCTTTTGTGGTTTTAATTGGGAGTCACAGTCACAGAACAGAAATCAAGAGTGGAAACCTCAACAGGAACCACTGCTGGGGTAGAAAACCTGAACTGTAATTGACAAACTCTCAGAAGCTCAGTGCAGGCATCTCTGAGAATTAAAAACTCCAGGGGAACCCAGGCATGAGAAGGCCCCCACAATATTGTAAGTTTTACCTCCAGAAGCTTGACCAGATTTCCATAGCGAATATTGGAGAAAAATCTCCTCATGCTTCCTGCAGGGGAAGTGGAAAAAGAATGATTTTGAAATATACCAGACTTCTCTGTTCTTAATAAGATCAGCCCTCAGGGGAAACTAGTTAACCAGAGCTTAACTGGCTGGAGTATTACCAGAGCCTAACTGACCTGGGGAAAGGAAATACACCAATCCATTTTATGATTCCATTTTCTCTCCTTCTTAGCATATTGGTTATACTTCGTTTTTTTACTTTTTTTAGATGTTGCCCTGTAGTTTGCAATATATATTTACAACTAATCCAAAATCCACTTTCAAATAACATATCCCACTTCATGAGTAGTGTCAATATCTTATAATAACAAAATAATCCTAATTCTTCCCTCCTGTACCTTGTATCATTTCTGTCATTCTTTTCACTAATATGTAAGCATACATAAGCATGTATATATACATAAGCATACATAAGCATGTATATATACATAAGACGTATACATAAGCATACATAATTGAATATATCATTGCTATTATTATTTTGAACAAACCGTTATCTGTTAGATCAATTAAAAATAAAAAATAAAAATTTTCATTTTACTTTCACTTATTTATTCTCTGATGCTCTTCCTTTCCTTATGTAGATCCAAGTTTCTGACCTATGTCATTTTCCTTCTGTCTGAAGAACTTTTAACATTTCTTCCAAGGCAGGGCTACTTGCAACAAATTCCCTCAAATTTTGTTTGTCTGAGAAGGTATTTGTCCCTCACTTTTGAAGGATAATTTTGCAGGGTACAGAATTCTAGGTTGGCAGATCTTTTCTCTCAACACTTTAAATATTACATTCAGCTTCTTTATGGTTTGCATGGCTTCTGATGAGCAGCTGGATGTAATTCTTATCTTTGCTTCTCTTAGGTAGGGAGTTTTTTTTCCCTCTGGCTTCTTCTAAGATTTTTTTCTTTATCTTTGATTTTCTGAAGTTGAAATATGATATGCCTAGCTGTAACTTGTTTTTGCCATATATCCTTCTGGATGTTCTCTAAGCATCCTGAATCTGTGGTTTGGTGCCTGACATTAATTAATTTGAGGGAAGTTTTCAGTCATTATTGCTTCAAATGTTGCTTGTTTTTTTCTCTCTTTTACTTTTGGTATTCCCACTACACATATATTACATCTTTTGTAGTTGTTCCATAGTTCTTGCATATTTTGGGTTTTTTTCCCCCTTCAGTCTTTTTTCTCTTTGCTTTCTAGTTCTGGAGGCTTCTGTTATCATAGCAAGCTCAGAGATTCTTTCCTCAGCCATGTCCATTTTAATATTGAGCCAACCAAAGACATTCTTCATTTTCATTACAGTGTTTCTCTCTAGCATTTTTTATATTTTTTCCTAGAATTTCTATATCTCTGCTTACATTATCTGTCTGTTTTACATGTTGTTTACTTTTTTTTATTAAGGCCCTCAGCATATTAATAATAGATTTTAGAAAATTCTTGTTCTGAGCATTCCACATTCCTGCCATATCTGACTCTGGTTGTGATGGTTGTCCAGTCTCTTCAAACTGTGTTTTTTGACTTTTAGTAGGCCTTGTAATTTTTTGTTGAGAGGTGGACATGATGTACTGGGTAAAAGGAACTTTGATAAATAGGCCTTTAGAATTGTAGTGGTAAGGTGTAGGGGAGGGGAAGCATTCACTCTTTTGGTAAGACTGTACCCTAGACCAAGAATGTCACCAGTGCTTCTCATTTCTCCCTTTCCCCTGAGGTGGGACAGGATTGGTAGAGGGGCTGGAGTTGGGTATTTCCCTTTCCTATGGTAGGTTAGGCTCTGAAGAAACTCTAGCAGGTTAGGCTTTGTTAAGATATTTTCCCTGAGGGAAGGCTTTGTCAAGAAGAACAGAATGCTGCAGATGGTTCAAAATGGCTCCTTAACCCTCCTCCTGCTGGAAACATATGGGGATTTTCCCCCGACATTCAGTGTGAAAATCTAGTAGAACTCCTGGAGGTAAGTCTCACAATATTTTGGGGGCTCCCTATGACTGGGTCCCCCTAGAGTTTTTAACTCTCAGAGTTGTCCACACTGAGCCTCTAGCAATTCATCAATTACAGTTCAGGTTTTTCTACGTGGGCACTGGTTCCTGTGGAGGTTTCTCCTCATGGGTTTCTGCTCTGGTAAGTTGTGATTCTCTGTGTTCTCATGTCTGTCTCTCCAGTTTTGGGGGCAGCAGCTTGCCCTGTCATCTCACTTCTCTGATGGATCTAGGAAGAGTTAGTGATTTTTCAATTTGTTCAGCTTTTTTACTTGTTAGGATGGAGTGGTGACTTCTAAGCTTCTAACATGCAGGTCAAGAAACTGGATGACTCCACCTCATCCTTTTTAAAATAGCTTCATAGAATCTCTTGTAGTTGTACAATACTTTAACCAGCCATCCGTTATTATGGACATTTGTCATTTTTTTTTTTGCCACCCAACTTCCATTCCTTGTTCTTCTTCTTTTTTTTTTTCCCAAAGATTGGCACCCGGGCTAACAACTGTTGCCAATCTTTTTTTTTTTTTTTTTTCTGCTTTATCTCCCCAAACCCACTCTGTACACAGCTGTATATCTTAGTTGCACGTCCTTCTAGTTGTGGGATGTGGGACGCCGCCTCAACGTGGCCTCATGAGCGGTGCCATGTCTGCGCCCAGGATCCGAACCCTGGGCCACTACAGCAGAGCGTGCAAACTTAACCACTCAGCCACGGAGCTGGCCCCCCATTCCTTGTTCTTGATCAGCACCTTAGTTTCCTTGTATTTAGTCTTGGTGGGACATTAAATCCTGTGTCTTCCTTTCACTAAGGAAGTCAAAGGGGCCAGTCCTTCCTCTCTTTGCCCCAGAATCTCCTAATTCTCAATCATATGTTACCTCTGTGACCTTGGTAAATGTACATGATGCCCCAAACACCATTTCAAGTACTTCTATTTTAACAAACTTCAAGTATCATTTACATATAATAAAATTCACCCATATCAAGTATAAAATTCAAATTTTTTTTGGTTAATTTACTAAGCTGTGCAACTACCAGCAAAATCCAGCTTTTGTTACCCCAGTAGCCACTAATCTACTTCCTGTCTCTGTAGACTTGTCTTTTCTGGACATTCCATAGAGATGGAATCATACGATATGTGGTGTTTTGTGTCTGGCTTCTTTGAATTAACACCAATATCTTTGAGGTTCATTCATTTTATAGCATGTATCAATAGTTTGTTCCTTTTTACTGCTAAATAATATTCCATTGTGTGGATATACAATATTTTGTTTGTCTATCTATCAGTTAATGGACATTTGAGTTGTTTCCACTTTTTAGCTATCATAAATTATGCTGCTATGAACATTTGCTGCAAGTCTTTGTGTGTACATGAGTTTTTAAAAATTCTCTTGGGTAGTTACCTAAGAGTGGAATTGCTGGATCTCAATTACTTCTTATTTGACTTTGGTAAGTGTATGATGAACAAAGAAATCCAGTCAAAATAGATCCATTTCTACCTGATCTACTGAACACAAAGAAGTGCTACTGAGGGTAAGGAAGATAAAATTATGCATGAGAGGATGCTGAAATTTGTGTTAGGAAATTTGTGTTGCTGCATGTTATTTGTTGTAAATCTCTTACCCCCAAAGTGAATATTCAAATTTGGCCTTTGAAGGAACCTATAGTAGATAAGCTGACTGTCATGTAGCATCCATTCAAACCCCCTTTTCTTGTGCCTTCATGTACCACACAGGCTGGAAACCCAGAACCTCTATTTTCCAGACTTTCTTAGAGCTGAGTTTCTGATTGTGAATTAGGTTCTTCTGATTATATCCTGAGACTTGGAGAGTGGTAATGTGGCAGGGCCTTGCTCTAGTTGCTTTGGCTGTTGTTCTGACAAGCACAGGGCACATTGTGTTTTTCTGCAGCAGTATTCTTGTGTCTACGCTCTAGTTTTATGAAGGTTTAAGATCAGGGCAGCAGTAACAGTGGTTTTCTGACTCTTTGAATACAGCTACAGTGGTGTGTTCTTATAGTCACCAGCTCTATCTAGTTCCATCTTCCAGATTATGAGTAGTCCCTCCTGGTGAGTTAGTTTAGTGATGTTATACAAGGAGTCACTTCTGGAGACCCAGCCTAGTACCAACTTCCTAATGATTTGTAAGGGCCTAATTCCTGTATTAAATTCCTTCTGCTGAAAACACCTATAGTAGTTTCTGTTTCTAGCAATTGAATCCTACTAATTCCAAAACCTATAAAATATTACCTGATAATACAAGACAGTCAAGGTGTCTGGCTCCAATTCCCCAGGAACAATTATTTAGTGAGACAAGAATTCAAGAGCAAGTGATTTATTAAGGAAGTTCTTCCAAGAAAGACTAGTAAGAGTGTCGGAGAAGCAGACAGGGGAGGGGAAGATGCCAAGCGAATATGGGATCTCAGTAAAGTCCTGCAGAGGATAGTTTCCACCCAATCCCACCAAGGAAGTGATGGTAAGTGTAGGGTACAGAGTTATTCTGATCCAGGGCAAGGCAGCTGGGTCTCATATTTCTACATCTGTCAGTTATTAATAAGAGCTGTCCCAGGGGATGAGAGTTTTCAGGCACTTCCAGCTCTCTGCACTTGTGGGCAATGTGGTTCCAGTAGCGACGCTATACCTCCAAAGAAGAGCTGCAGGTGCTGGCCATTGGAAGTGACAGCACATTGGAGATAAGAAGCATGCACAAAAATGGTAAGAAGTAAGAAGGGAACTCAAGAGGTCTGGGCAGTGCTCAGTCTTGTTGCTAGTCTGGGCTTGTTGCTAGACTGGGGCTGAAATCTGGAGCACTGGCAATCCTCGAGCATAGCTGGTTCCTCTTTGTCTTGGTGCAATTTGGGGATTAATCATAAAAACAAAAGTGATGCCAAGGGGACAACATTAGCTGTAAACAAATTTGACTCAATTTTCACTTTTTAATTAGTTAAGATTTTCTCAACAATGGAAGTTTGTTTGTTTTCTCTTTTAGTCTCAACAACCAGTAACACTCATTGGGCATCTGCTTTTATCAAGGCACTGTTAGGCATTAGGGATGCAAAGAAATGTAGAACCCAAACTCATCGGCATGGGCCACAGAGAGCATTATACTTCAACCCTGCCTTCTCCTCCACTGTTGCCAACTTCCCTGCTCACATCTGAGGCTCCAGCCCTACAAAGTTTTGTAAAAGATTAGAATATGTTGTTCTTTTTCCCAACTCCATGTCTTCTCACATGTCATTTCTTTAGCTTGAATGCCCTCCCTTGTCCATTTGGCAGTTTCCTACCCATTCACCAGGATCTAGCTTATGGATGATGCTGTGCAATGGACCCAACCACATTCCCAGGTCCTTCATCCTTGTTCAATTCCCCTGTAAAGGGGAGAGATGGTGGCTTTTGCAGCCTCCTTTGCTGCCCCGGTTGACCATGTACTCAGTTCTAGCCAATAAACCAAAGGGGATATCTATATCTACTTGGGGCTCTTGGGGAAGTTTTTGCTTTCTAATAAAAGGGACAAGCACAGGAGGAGAGCTGCTGGGGTTGCCTCTTCCTCTTTCTGCCTGTCTTGAAAATGGATAGACCCAATGCTGGAGCTCTTAAAATCATCTTGTGTCATGAGAAAACAAGCATGAAGGAAGGCAGAGCAGACACATGGAAAGAGCCTGGAATCATAATGGCAACCAGGAGCTCCTGAGCCAGAACAAATAACCACCCACTTCTGAGTTTCTTGTTACATATTTAAAAAAATAGACTTCTGTTTGTTTAAACCAGGGGTTGGCAAATTATGGCCCTGCATCTGGTTCCCTGTTTTTTCTATTATTTTCAGCCAAAGCGTTCTTAATTGAAATGTGACTGAAAGAGCACCTCTTCTGGGATCTTCCTTCCACTCCTCCAGGCTATTAATGTATCACGTATGTCCATAAGTTATTTTATTGCCCTTAGCCCACAGAGCTAGAATAGCTGCTTTCTCTCTCGGCTGTGAGCTTGTGAAGGGGAGGGACTGTACCTTACTCATTCTAGATATTTAGTACCATTCCAACTCCATGCTCAGTTCTCAGGAAATGGTTGTTGAATGAAGGAAAGACATAGTTTTCCTTCTGTGGGGGACACTGAGGGTTGCCTCCCCAGCAGCCCAGCCATTGTGTGGCTGCAGTGTTCTTTCCGATCTGCTCAGTGCCTAGTGTGGCCACTCTCCCTTCTCATTCCCCAAAGTACCACAACCATCAGGCTGTTGGGTGTAGCCCCTTCCAGTGAGAGTTTGAGGGTAATGGATGAAAACTGGATGGATGAAGAACGCAGCTCAGAGCAGAGGTCAACTTACAATGAAGTTCAGTATCAGGCATCACCATCTGAACTTCTCCAGTGACCTGTACCGTGGGGAGTCTCACAGTAGTTGTCTTTCATTTCTCTCTCTATTTTGCCCCACAGACATCTTTTTCTTCCTCTTTCCCCGATTCCAGAGCTTGCTACCTGTATTTCCCCACCTCATTACATAAATGTGTTAATCAATTTGACTCTCAACGGCTTTCTGAAAGTACTAAACTTACTTTTGAATATCAATGATATCTTGCTAAATAAAAGTGCTGTCTATCTCTGATAACACTTGGCGGAAGTTCTGAAGTTCATTTTTTTTCTACTTCTGCAAGAACAATTTCTTAGGCAGGGTTTACTGCACCCTGTAGTCCGTGCACTAAGGGTGAAATGGAGGCAGAGTGACTCTTAGTCTTGCTATGTGTGGGGGAAAAATGAGATGATTTATCCTAGAAAAGAGAAAACTAAGAAACGATTTAATAGGTTTCAAATAAAAATTTTATTAGTATCTTGAGAGAGGAAAGTGGTAGCTCTGATAATCTCAAATTTATGAACAACACTGAAATGCATATGTTTGCACACTTGATTTAGCTAATTTTATAATGAGTTTGCCTTCACCTGCTTTTTGAGAATATACTAGTTGAGTTAGAAAAGATGATGGTATGGTAATGTGTAGGACGGCAGAGGAACTTAACAGAGGATTAAAAAAAATGCCACAAAGTGGATAATTAAGAGCTAACTATCCATGAAGAGATATTATGTAATTATTCTTCAATCCCAGGAAAGAAAGAAGTGGGATGAGGGAGGGGCAGTGGGAGAGAGCAGAGAGGATGAGCTAGCTGTTCTATTTCTTTATGCTTGTGGCACTAAAATGTTCTGCCATCTCTGTTGAGGATCGTTCCTGTCCCTTTAAACAAGAGTCACTAAGTCTTTCCATATCAGCTTGTGACTATCTTCATTCACTTTGCTGAAACTATGGATCTAGAAGCTGGTAGTACATCTAGACATACACAGCCTGCTTCAGCCAAAGCCAGCGTTCCTTGGAATGGCTTCCCCGAGCTTCTGAGAACTAAACAGGGACCAAGCTACCGTGTGCTTGACTTTCCTCTTCCCTCCTCCCACGTGCTTTCCTGAGGACAGCTTAGAATGAATGCACAATCAGAGGGAGAAGAAAACTAAGACTATTCTGCTGCCACACAAGAATAGAAATGAGGAAAATCCCAGGTGGCAAGGCCATTTAGGACCCCATCCCCAGCAGCACACTCACTCCCCCAATCCCACGTGTCTACCTTGTTTAGGAATGAGTGATCCAGGGTATATCCAAGGTTTATCTTAGCATGGGCCTGAACTCTACTCCACCCAAGACAGCAGCTTCTCTAGATTCTAAAGACGTAAAGAGACAAAATGAAGGTTGTCTTGAGGAAAGGGAGGTAAGGGGATTAGGTAGGTGGGTGAGGAAAAGGGAGGATGGGAACAACGTGAAGCATTGTGGTAAAGGCTATTGTCCAGGTCCAACTGTGGCTAAAGGTGGTGCACCTCCAGGTGCTCATGATATTACTCAAAATCATTAATTAACCAAATAAGCAAAGCAGGTTGTGCATGAACCTGCAATGATGAAAGTGTGTCATGAGTCAAGGATTCTGATCAACCCAGTGCTGATTTCCTGAGTGAAAAGAACAAAAAATAGATACTGGTTCTCTCCCAGAGAGAGAATTGTTGAATTCCTGACCCGTGTTTCAAAACTTCAAAATATCGAAAGGAATTGAGGAGGGAAAGAAGCATCGTTGATTGTGGTAGGTGATCCTCACAGGGAGTTCTTCGGGTATGCATGTAATACAGTCTCACTCAGTCTCTGCAGAGTCTGTGGATTTAGTATTGCACCCATTTCACAGATGAGAGAACCAAAGCTCAGAGAGATTAGATGGTGTGCTTGAGGTTGCAGAGTGAGGAAAGGCTGTCGAGTTTGGAACCTGGATCTGACTCCCACAGCCTGACCTCTCCCTCTGCCAGCGGGCCCGTGGAGAGTGAATGGGTCCCAGTGTGGTGTCAGGTTTGTGGACAGTGTTTGCACTTTCATAATGATCCTTTAATAGGGTGAAGCGCAATAATAAATAATAATCCTGCTGCACACAGGCTCAACATACCCTGTTTCCCAGAAATCTTCGTTTTGAGTAATAAAAATGCTTTTCCTAGGAACCAAGTTTTGTAAGTTTCTAATATTAAACAATGCTACATTATCATTTGTTAACCAAAATGCCAAAAACAACAACAACAAAAATAACAACTAAGCCCCACAGTAGGCATAAGGCACTCTCAGGACTTACAAGAAAAAAATATGGTGACAAACAGGCTGGTTACACAACACAAGGTCATGCAACCTCTCCGTACAGGAGTCACAATAGTGTCCTTTAAAACAACCAGTCTTGACGCTCTTCACTTTGGCGGCCCAGGTTCAGTTCCCAGGTGTGGACTTACGCCACTCATTAGCAGCTGTGTTGTGGTGGTGACACACATTCAAAAAAAAAAATAGAGGAAGACTGACAACACATGTTATCTCAGGGCTAATCTTCCTCAAGGAAGAAAGAGGAAGATTGCCAACAGATGTTAGGGTGAATCTTACTCAGCAAAAAAAAAAAAAAAAAAAGCCAGTCTTGAGCCATTAGTGGGTTTTGAAATTAATCTAGTAGGTCTCAGCCAGTATTTTTTTTTTTTTTTTTTTTAAGGATTGGCACCTGGGCTAACAACTGTTGCCAATCTTTTTTTTTTTCTGCTTTATTTCCCAACCCGCCCCCCACCCCCCACCCCGGTACATAGTTGTATATCTTAGTTGCAGGTCCTTCTAGTTGTGGGATGTGGGACACTGCCTCAACGTGGCCTGACGAGCGGTGCCGTGTCTGCACCCAGGATCCGAACCCTGGGCTGCCGCAGCGGAGTGCGCGAACTTAACCACTCGGCCACGGAGCCGGCCCCCTCAGCCAGTATTTTTTTTTAAAAAATAATGTAATAGAAAACAGAATTAATCTATATAGTAAGGTAAGTATTGTTTTATAAGGCGTTTGTTTCAGTCATATAGGCATATGTGTGTGTGTTTGCACATGTCGGCATGTGCACATGTATATGCATTGGGTTCTGGACTTCTTACTGCGAGTAGTGGTCAACAAACCTTGAAGGCCTTTCTGTGCGACCCCCTCAGAGTACTAATGAATGCCTTGGAGGTGTTAATGGGAAAGTAGCCAAGAATGTACCCTGATTTTGTGCATGCACAGGGAGCACAAGTAAGTTCACATAGAGGATTTATATCTGTGACCAGTGCTTGGCAGGGTTAGAATTAGATATTGAGGCAAATCATGAGTGCGTGCCACTTCAAAGCAGATGGCACCTGGGTATAATTTGGGACATGAATAGTCAGTTAGAGAGTTGGGCTGAACGTAGCCATTTGGACCAAGTAATTGCCCAAGTTATAAGAGGGTAGAGAATTGCAGGCCCTTAGAAATATTATGGCCTAACTGCTACGTCACCACCTTTAGATACCTTGGAAAAGAATGTCTTCTTTTAATATGAGAAAGAATTGCTCCTATTTATTCTGGACAGTAGTTATTTATTACTCCTTTTAAGAGTAATTTGAGACCTATATAATTATCTTCAAATACAAATAAGAACAACGACAGGAGTAACTCCCACGTTTATTGTTTACTAGGGGTCAGGCATCCTCTTAAGTATTCTGCCTGCATTATCTTTAATCCTCTCAAAGACCGTACAAAGTTGTTCTTGTAGAAGTTTTACACAAAAGGACAGCAGCTATTTATGGTTCTGAGTTATTAACAGGAAGCTGGTCATCCATGCACAAGGCTTACAAGGTGCCATTAATTTGGTGGTTTAGCCCAGTCCTTAGCTCTGTAGGCTCAGATGCCCGCTTTTGTCTGCAAACTGAGAGTCGGTCTCTCAGACAAAGGTCACACTGGCCAAGCTCACGGTGGGGGTGTGGACAACCAGAATAACGATTGAGTAATTTATGATGACAATAACTGTGACACAGCCTGGACCATTGAAGTAAGCATGAGCAGCCCACGGGACCTCAAAACCCATTTAGAAGTTTCCTTGGTGAGCATGGAATTAGAAAAGTGGATGGGAGGTGGCTATCAGGATTTAACGTTGTCAGGTCAGAACAGTCCGAAGCATGTCTTGGGGGTGACTGTTGTCAATCTTGACCCTTCACCCAGGTTGGGTTCTTAGTGAGAAGGAGGACAGACCCAGGGACTTGTTTAGAGATCAAAGGAGTAGCTTGCCCCTGAAAGCCCCATGTTCTGAGTAAGAGACCTCAACTTGGGCTTAAAGCCAAAATACTGACCTTTGATAATCCACTCAAACTGAAGAAAGGGCAGGGTCAACCTGGCTGACCCACCCAAATGCACCGTGAGAAGCTGGAGCAGAGAGAAGGCGAAAGGCAGCCTGCAGAAGACGTGAGGCTCAAGGACCCCAGTGCTGGGCAGGCTGATCAAAGAAAGCAAGAGAGCATGCCATGCCTGAGCAGTGCCCTTGACTCCATGGCCCCATGAGGTCCAGTAGTTGACAAGCTGTCCCAAGTCTGATGAGCTCCCCCTCCTTTGAGGAGAAAAAGATAAAATGGTGGAGGAAGAGATTCCAACTGCTCTCTGCAATCGTCTGTAAATTGGGTGGGGGCAGGTCCCCCATCTATCAGCCTGAGATGGGAATGTGGGAAGGGGAATAACATTTGTAGTCACCAAGGGGCCAGCACTGCCCAGGGCCTGGAATACTGGATTTCCTTGACCAAGCTGCCTTTTCCCCGGAGTTGTTCATAGAAGGACTCTGAGTTTGGCCTGGGACACCATAAAGGCAAGGTTTGCTGGATTTTGTTCACTGCCTTAGCTCAGTGCTTAGCAGTCTCCCCAAATGTAGATGGAGTGCATGGATTTGCTCTCTCCTTTTCCTTCTCCCATAGTTTCTGACCCTACTTCAAACTGACTATTATTCTTTTAGTTGTGCAGTTCAGTAGGATTACTATATTCAATATGATGACTTTGCACATCTCTGCTCCATAATATGTATATTGATTTTGTTGTTTAGCTCTTGGAGGACAATCTCCTTTTCCTTTATTCTTGATATCAAGTTCTTTAGGGAGACATTTCCCTGTAGCTGTCAAGTGCTTACATCTCATTCCCATTCTATAATTTCTTGAGAGCAGAGTCAAAGTTAAGATCCAAGGTCACAGGAAAAAAAAATTAGTGGATGTCCTGTTTGAACCAGTCCTGTTAGACATGAGTGTTTCAAGAGAATTCATCAGAGAAAACCAAGTCTTCACAAAATTCTACATTTATTTCCATCTCCCACAGCAGTCATCTTACCCAAGAAAGGAAATTGTTTCCGATTTATACATGGGAAAGGGCACCTTCTGAAAATTTTCCTTTGGGGCCCAGAATTTAATCTTACCACTGGGTTAGTACTCTTATTTCAGTGGCTACTGAACCTAACTAAGCGAGCAATACTTCCTCCACCATCACTTCCATAATTGCTGTGAAAAGAGGCTCTGGTGGGGTTGCTGCAGAGGCAGCCTGGGGAAACCCTGTGAAGTTAGATGCTGCTGCTTGAAAACAGCGACGCCCAGTTCCAGCCACTCCAGCCCCAAGCCACGAGACCTGGTCACGGAGCCAAACAGGGCAAGAAGGCTGGTTTCTCTGTGCCTTTTTCTCCCTCTTCCTATTCTTCCACTGTTTCCATTGCCTTCCTACAACTAACCTGGGCTTTCTCCTTCCTTTTCTCTTCTGTTTTCATGTTCTCTAATGACAGGATAACTTTCAGAGCCTTTCTTTCTTTCCTTACTCCATCCACATCCCCTCAGTTCCTCAAAGGCACAAAGTTCACCCTCCAGCTAAGGAGACGGTGCAACTGTCATAGCTGAGAATGTAGGACATGAAGCCAGACTTCCTGGGAATGAACCCCAGCTGCCTGGGAGAGTTAATGAATCTCTTGGTGCCTCAGTTTCCACGTCTGTAAAATGGGGGTAATACTAATAGTACTTACCCCATATGGTTATTATGAGCATCAAATGAATTAATACTTGTAAAGTGCTTAGAAATGTTGCTTAACACATATAAGAGTGTTTGCTGGGGGAAAACAACCCTCAAAACACGTCACAAGTGGGTAAGGAATGAATAGGAAAGTGAAAATGGGCCTTGGAACACGGATCGTATTCCATGCTCTGTTTCTTTGATTGAGGATGGGGGCCTGGCTGCATTTATTTTTCTTCTAGAATACCCATGTATTCAACCCTGGATCTATCATTTTCCTGAAAGCTGAACTTAGGCCAGAAGGATTTGCTCATTTTCCTTTTTTCATTTGCTCGTATTTGCTACCACCTTCTTTTTGCAGAGAGAAAACCCTGGTCCCTTTTGTGAAGAGAGGTCTTTGGCCAGTTTTCAAATACTGTTTATATTAATGACTATTTGTTTATGCCCATGTGATGTAAAAGCTAAGTGAGTGCCCTGCATTATGTAATTCAAGTCCCAAGGATTGGGGAGAAAAATGCCAGGATAGCATGGAGAAGAAAAAAGTAAACATCACCAACCCGCCAGTAAACTGCCCCCTCCCATATTCACTCTTTAATTACAGAGCTGTATTTATGCACACATTTAGATAATTCCATGTTTATATGTCTTGTCTCCCCTAGATCATAAGCTAGTGTCTGTTTTATATTATGTCCTCTCAGCGCTCAGAACAGCGCTATACTTACCTGTGGGCGCGTACGTACAATTTGCTGACAAACTGAGGTTGTTTACGCAAATCAATATAAATACACCATATATTAAGCTAGTTTTAAAAATATAGAGCCTGTCAAATTTACGAGTTTTAAATGGCAAAAATTAAAGGAACGAATTAAAGAAAATGAGAGTGGTTTGCATTTTTCTAATCACATTTTCTGCAGAAAAATTTGAGAGGCAATTGTAAGCATACTTTCATTCCGTATGTACAAGGAAAGGATACATACGGCAAATATATGTGAGGCGTATATATGTGTGAGGTATATATATGTATATGACTGTGTGTATATGCACACATATATACTCTTACACCTACCTAATATGTGAATTAAGCTATTAAGTAAGTTTTCCCGCAAGGAGAAAATCATGTATAGCCAAAATTACCTTAGAAAATTGCCCATATCTCTCAGGGTTCCATACTTAGGAGCTCACAAACCAAGGTTCACCTCCTATTGTTTCTATTTACATTCTCTCTGTGGCCTTGCTCTCTTTGGACCACTGGAGTCTAGAGTCTAGTTTGAAAAGGGGGGTACATGTAATGGGGTAAAAAAAAGAATTCTTCCCTTTTTGTACACTGAAATTTATGAAAACCAAATGCTTTTAAATCCAACTTTACAGTAGAGGTATATATGTGTCTGTCTGTGTGTATATATATGTATGTGTGTATATATGTGCGGTATATTATAACACTTTCGTTTTCATTATTTCATTAAATTCTTTCAACCAATCTATAAAACAAGGTTTCCAATTACAGAGCAGGCAACTAAGAATGTTGAAGGGGTTTGCTCACAGCTAGTAGGTGGGAGAGCCCGAGGTTGAAACTGGGGGAAGAAGCTTATGGTTTGATGCTTCTCCACTAACACTCCCTCCTGTGAAGCTCATCACAATCATAGTAATGAAGGAAGTTTGGAAACTATGGCTCTAGGATGTCCCTTTTATAGCATCATGTTATCACAAGACTGGAAGGGCCCTTAATGAAATCCTTCTATTTACAGAAGGGAAAATTGAAGCTCAGATATGCCAAGAGACTCACCCTGGGTCACACCTTGTTGATGGAAGGCTCAAGACAGCAAATCTGGCTCTTCACTCCCAGCCCTCCCGCCAATCACCTCCTTCTGCCTCAACCAAGTCCTAGAGCTTAGTATGCAATAAGAACAATCCTTTGCTGATAAATCCTAAGGCCATCATGCTAAGAAGTATTAACAATTCCTTGGAAAATGACAAAGAGCATGCATGGAGAATTTATAAAAGAAGATACACTTTTTTTTTTAAGTTTTACATCTTGTCAGTTAAGAAATGTAAATTAAAATAAAAACCATTTTGACCCAGTTGGCAAAGATTTTTTTTTTAAATGCTAATACTCATAGTTTTGAAGGATGGGACCTCACTGTGTGACACTCTTTTAGCTGGTGAAAGTAAAATTGTTTGAATCTTTCAAGAAAGCAACTGAGTTTTCTGTATCTAGAACCCTATAAATGTTTAAGGCTTTTGATCTAGCAATCTGAATCCTCAGAAAATTTTACAATGATAATCAGATATATGGCCAAAGGACATTACTTGCAGCATTATTTATAATAATGACAAATTGATAATCATGTATGTTGCCAAGTAGAAGAATGGTTTAATAAATTAGTATAAATTCATGTGATGTGATATTATGCAGCTGTTAAAATCATAGCTTTGAATATTGTTTGATAACTTGGCAAAGATTTACGATATATTAAGTGAAAAGGAGAATCCAAGACTGTACAGAATCTGATTCCTATTTTATTATTAAAAGTTCATTGAGAAAGGGCTGGAAGAAAATCATTCAGAGGCTAAAATTTCTGGATAGTGAGCCTTGGAACATGCCCTGCACATAGCAAGGTGTGCAATTTTGTATATTTGTTGCTCAAATAAGCAAATGAATGAATTGTGGAATTACAGATAATTTAGATTTTCTTCTCCAGAGTTTTTGGAATTTTCCAGATTTTGGACAGTGAGAATATATCCTTTTTATTATCATAAAAATTTACCATTATAGAAAACTTGTAGTGTGCTGACACTGACTGAACAAGACAGGGAAAGCTAAGGTGTTTCTTTGGTTCAATAGCCTTCATTTTTATCATTTTCCAAAAGTCCAGAATACTAGAGCTCAATGTTGGCTCAGTACTCTTCATGGGGAGGCTGGATGGTTCCCTTTAAAGATTAGTTTGCTCTCCATTCCATTCAGTGATCCTGGTTGATGGAATTTCTTCATTCATTAAGACTCTGTGATGAAGAGCACCCTGGTATTACAGTTCTCCAGAGAAACAGAACCGATAGGAGATGGAGATATAGATATAGGCATAGCTATAGATACAGATGGTATAGATATAGATGGTATAGATAGAGAGATTTATTATGAAGGATTGGCTCATGTGATTCTGGAGGCTGAGAAGTCCCAGGATCTGCCATCTGCAAGCTAAAGGCCCAGGAAAGCTGGTGGTATAGTTCCAGTCCCAACCTGAAAGCCAAAGAATGGGGGCGAGGGTGGGGGAGCCCACTGTGTATGTCCCAGACCAAGTCCTAAGGCCAAAGAACTAGGAGTGCTGATGTCTGAGGGCAGGAGTAGATTGATGCCCCAGCTCAAGCAGGGAGAGCAAATTCTCTCTTCCTTCCACTTTTTGTTCTATTTGGGCCCTCAACAGATTGGGTGATATTCACTCACGTTGTGGGGGGTGATTTTTACTCAGTCTGCTGATTCAAATGTTAATGTCTTCTGAAAATATCTTCACAGACACAGCCAAAAATAATATCTTACCAGCTATCTGGGCACCCCTTAGCCCAGTCAAGTTGACACATGAAATTAACCATCATAGCCCTCAAAATTAAAATCAGTATAAAAACTTTTTCCAGTTTTGCAGAGATTTTTGTTTTGTTGCATGAATTTTAAACATGCCCAAGGCTTGTATCATTTTCTTATGAATAGAGACATCTGTTTTCCAGAAGGCAGACTGTAGTTAGGGCTGTGCCTGCCCTATGGTGTCTCTGTATGAACCAACTGGCCTGCATGGATGGGAATAGGACTTTTCATCTGAGGCTCATTGGCATCATACATTGACTAAGTGACTTTATATGTTCTGGATGTCACAATGGGAGCTTTCAGTGTAGAGTTATGGATGGCTCAGCTCAACCCATTTCTTGTTTCTGAAAGAAATTCTTAGCTTGAAGCCTATAGCTAGAAGGCAATTGGGTTATAATCATACAAAGGAGGCTGATTTCTTTCCATGTTATCATTTCTTTAGAAAGTCAAAAATAAGTCACTATGTGTCATCACCAAGCATGAACAAATTGGTGGGGAAATTATACAAGAAGATATCTCTTTAATAAGACCCATCTCCCACTTATTTTTCATAATTGAGTAATTTTTCGTAGTCTTTTATAATGTAGTAGGGCAGAAATTGCCCAAAAAATTACTATCAAATTATCAAAATTTTTCAAAGGCAAGTGGAAAATTTTTAATTTTTACTAGATTTGAGGTTACAAATTGGGAAATTACTGAGAAATCAAGGGGAACCTATATACCTGTTCCAAGCAGAGAGATTATATTAAAATAATTTTGACATTACAAAGAGAGAGAATTAGTTACATGGCTAAATCAGATACATGACTAAAGTCAAATAAGATATCCCCACGTCAGCACATAAACCAAGATTCCACCTGGTTCCTACTCTTAAGGAATCCGTTGGAATTTATTATACATTTTTATAAGTAATGGAGCAATTAAAATTATTTTGAACAGTGAAGTTTAATGACCATTACAGGTCATTAAAAAATCTATATCTCTATATAAATTAGCTAAATGTGATATTAAATTTGTTTTCTATGAACATGTATGTAAGAGTCAAACTGAGAACAACATGAACATCGTGTCTGACCCGTTTAATATGGAAGCACACAAGAATGGGTTAGGCATCCCCAAGCCACAAATAGTAGCTAAACATATTGCTGCTTTATTTGTGAGCAGAAATGAGCAGTCTTTTGCGTAAACAGTGACCTGTAAGATCATAAGATGAAAAAAATCATCTCTTTTGGAAAGAGCATTCACTCTGGGTGAGATTCACGGCTGAGTGGTTTCCCTCAATGACTTGCCAAATGATGAAATCGCCCACTATGATAATCAGTCCTAAAGGCTTTCTAGACACTTACTCATTTCCTCTTAACTTCCAAAGAAATTTTTGGTGAGCATCTCCTAGGTGCTAAGTGCTATAGGACATAAATAATTAAGCAGACAATGACTCAAACCCTAATCCTGTCCCCAGTGAACTTTCTCTCAAGTCAATAGGAGGACCACACATCTACTCAAGTAATTATAATCCAAGAAGAAAGTGTTAGATGTAATTAGTAGAAGTTACAGTACAGTTATCTTTGAGTTACACTGCTGGGAGTTTGAAGGAAAGAGAGATCATGTTTTAATTGGGTTAAAGTATGAAGCCATCCAGGAGGATCGCCTAATTGACAGGGATTAGATTGTTTCATGGGTAAACTGCCACCACCCTCCATTATCTTCAGCAGTGGTTTCTAAACATTTTTGATTGTACAGCCCAACAGTAAATAACATTTTGAGTAGCCGTTCTCAGGTATGTATATTTATGTTTTGTCCTATACATGTGTTGATGTATTACTATGTCATAGACATCATAGCATACACAAAACAGATATTTTTAAAGGCTGACCTAAGTTTGAAATAGAAAATATTTGGAAATATTTAACTCTTATTTATGGCATAAAATACTTTTCTTAAAAATGCTATTTTTAATCAGTGCCAAGTGCTCGACTATGCTTCATTATTTTTGAGAATTGTAGTTTAACATTGTGTGATGCAGGAATCCAAAGGTCTGTTTCTAAGTTCAGTTTGTTCTGACATTGGTTTTAATTGCGGTCATAGTTGAAAAAGACATTTCACATACACAATATAAATTCAACAGATATAGCTAAAGTAAAATTTAGGTGTATGATAATAGATATACTTCCACATTTCTGGTAGTCTTCTTGACATTTTCAGTTTGGTGCGAACAACTTCTTGTTAGATCTGATTAGATCGTTCTTGTTTTTACTGGGTGATGTGGCTGAAGAAATCTTGTTCTAGGAACACAAATGTCAGCTCTACCATTATCTTGTTTGATTTTGCTTGCCTTAGAAGATCTTCAATCAGAAGGGCTTTTCTTTTTTCCTGAAATCTTTTAAAGTCATTTGTGTGTTTTGTGAGAGCTAGTTTACATAAAGTTAGATACATGATCTGTGAATCCTCTTAAGCTGGCGTAAATAAATGGCCGTATGTTGCTAGACACTGGAAGAGCAAGAAGGAGCAGGGTGCCACAGTCAATCCCCCCAAGCTGTGAAGTCCTTGCTCTTCCATAGAAACGTCCCCTATGGTAAAGGAGGGCTGACCATATGACATCTCTACCCAGTGCTGGTGCCGTTGTCAATCCATATATTGAATATTTGTAATGCATATTTCCCTTATTTTTAAATGTTCTAATATTTTCTTCTCACACCTCAATGATAGCATTGGGAATCCCATTAGGTTCATGCTTACACCCACTTTGGAGACGTTAGAACTAGAAGACAGGCTGTCCTCTCCACAAGAGAGGCAAGGGACAAGAGAGGGACTAGACACCCCACGATGGAGCCCTGAAGTGGCGCTCTTTCCCTGGCAAATAAAATTCCAAGTGTCCTCAAAGTCAGATAACCATTATGTTGCAACTACATCCTCTTTTTTCTTTCTTTTGGGACCCTTTTGACAAGATAACAGACTTACTCTGTCCTATTCTCCAAGTCTCTTGAAGTCTTCCTAAATTTGTGCCAGTACAGTAGATTCATTAGATTGACAGATTAGAGCCCTTCTTCCCCCCGCATATCAACAGTGCAACACAGAACATGAGGCTTCTATTTGTTCATCATTAGCATTAGGAGCTTGATAAACAGTTTTAATACTAAATGCCAAATATCTGTGTTTGTGGATGTATCAAAACAGATGGTGCATGTTGTTCTTTTCTTACTTCTCAGACTCAGAATGAAACACTGCCCTCTCTAGGATTTTGCTTGTTTCCAGGACAGCCCCTGCGCTATCTCTGGGGGCTTGCTAATGCACCAAGTCCGTTCTTGCTCCTGCAAAAGCCGGAGAACCTCTGCCTTCTGCTAGTTGATGCTTGTCTTTGAGCAGCCCCTGGACTCCAGCTGCACCCGTAGCTCTCCTAACTCCATTGGGTAGTGTCTCACATTCTGGAATTCCCACTGGCCTGAGAATATTCATATGACACTGAAACCTCCAATTCAACTCTGAGTTCATTTAGATTACCTGTCTGGCATCTTCCAAATGGGCACAACACCTAGATCCATACTTATTAATGTTTTTTGGGTCATCAACTCCTTTAAGGATCTACACAACGTTTAATCAGAAAAAATGCTCAAACACATAAATTATGCTTAGCTTTCGAAGAGGAGGGTAGCTTATATCCCTTCTGAATTTCATCTTAAACTAAAACTTTTTTTTAAAATTAAATTTACTGAGTTGGTGTCCTCTAAACCAATTCATAGTGGAACTGATTGTTTTATGTTTTCAATTTTTATTGCAGTTGTTTTCAATGGGTTAGCTTTGAACAGTTATAAAATGTCTATGGTCTGTCTATTTATGTTGCCTTGAACAGTTAAGGACTGTTCATTATGGCATAACGTTTATCCATAAAGACGTAGTTACAGAGGCCCCTGCTTTATAATTTGGTTGTCACTGAAGCCTATACATAGGCTGCCAGTTGTCCTTCCAAAATCAATCTCTCCCCTTCTTCTCACTATAAGAACCCTGATTTTGTTGGGGGTGGCAGTGCGCCCAGCTGAAAGTCTATTTTTCCTAGCCCCCGTGTGGACAGAGGTGGCCATGTGGCTAGATTATTACCACTGATTTAAGAAACGCTCCTTAAAAGAGGCTAACTCAGCTGGAACTGCCCTTTTGCCTCCCTGCTCCCACTGTATTCTTTCTTTTTATTGTCCAGAATACTGAAATCATGGCTGGAGCTCTTGTAGCCATCTTACAGCCATGAGGCAACCTTGGGAACGAAAGCTATGCTCTCTTCAGATGACAGAACTGAGAGTTAGAAGGAGACTGAGAAATTTATAACCTTGAAGCTTCTAACTAGCCTTGGGCCCCCTTCCTTTGGACCTCTGGTCTTCAAGTTACATAAGAGAAAAATAAATTTTGACCTTGGTTAAATAAATAAATAAATAGATGTGTGTGTATACAAACACACATGCATAAATGTACATATGCACACATTCACACATCTGTGCAGCTTACCACATTTCTTAACTGATACAGCCTCTTAAAGATGTATTTTTAAAAATTTTATGAACATTAAGTAGCAAATTCTCCCTCATATAAAACTGATAATTTCGGCACATTCAGCAAAGTCTTTTCAAAATGAGTTATTAAACAACCTGTTTGTAAAGTATCATCAAAAATATATATATATGTATCAGGGCCAGCCCGGTGGTGCAATGGTTAAGTGCGCACATTCCGCTTCGGCGGCCCAGGGTTCGCTGGTTCGGATCCTGGGTGAGGACATGGCACTGCTTGACAGGCCATGCTGTGGTAGATGTCCCACATATAAAGTAGAGGAAGATGGTCACAGATATTAGCTCCGGGCCAGTCTTCCTCAGCAAAAAGAGAAGAATTGGCAGCAGTTAGCTCAGAGCTAATCTTCCTCAAAAAAAAAAAAAAAATATATATATATATATATTAGTGTATAGCATACAAATAATATTCTTGCAAAAATTGCCAGTTTAAAAGTTTTAATGTCTCTTGATGTCTCCTCCCACTTCTCTCCCCCAAAACCCACTTCCCAAGAATAACCACTTGCATCAGTTTCCCATTACTGCTGTAACAAATTACCACAAATGTAGTGGCTTAAAAAAAACGACCCACAAATTTCTTATCTACAGTTCTGGACATTGGAATTCCAAAATGGGTCTCACTGGGCGAAAATCAAGGTGCTGCCAGAGCTGAGTTCCTTTCTGGAGGTTCCAGGGCACGAGGTATTTCCTTTCCTTTTCCAGCTTCTAGAGGCTGCCTGCATTCCCCGGCTCCTGGCTTCCTTCTGTTTTCAAAGCCAGCAATGGCTTGTTGAGTTTTTCTGACAGCACGTCACTCCAACACTGACCCTCCTGCCCCTTTGTCACTTATAGGGACCCTTGTGATTACACTGGGAACACTGGAATAATCCAGGACAATCTTCCCATCTCAAGATCGTGAACTTTAGCATATCTGTAAAGTTCCTTTGGTCATGGAAGATGATATATTCACAGGCTCTGGGGATTAAAATGTGGACATATTTGAGGGGCTGTTATTCTGCTTCCCACACCGCTCCTGCAAGTTTGGTGTATACCCGTGAAGACTTTTTGGGGAATGTATTCAGTTATATTTGTATTTTAAATATTTTATCAAAATGAGATTTCATACGATTCTGCAACTTGCTTGTTTTCATGTAACATACAGATGTACAACTTTCCACATTAGAATAGACAGATCTAGTAAGGCAATGTTTTAAAGGAAGGCTTCCTTCTGAAATTTTGAGAAAATGTGTTTTTTTTTTTGCTGTAGAAAAAATGAAAAGAAGAAAAAAAGATTTTCAGAATCTCTCCTAAGGCTAACGCAAGTGAAAAATGAAAGTGAGAATTTCAAGAGAAACATTCTCAGGTGTTTCCATATTGCAGGTGAATGTGATATTTCAGAAAGCAGCTGATATCCAATGGCATTCAGCTTAGCTCTGTTGAAAACAGTGGAAGCTGTCTGCAGTGGGCATTCGTGGTTATTTTACTGCTTAGCTCCCATTCTTCTTACCAACAGGATCTGGATTCTCTTGGAGAATTACCACTTCCCAATGGATAAAGTTTGTTAGTATTAAAATAGATACCTTGCCCATCTCTTAGCCAAAGATGGTGATATGCTCCAAGCCAGGCCAATCAAACGTTCCCTCTCCAAAGTCTAAATTTTGATCAGGGTGTTATGGACTGATTACATTCCCCCCAAATCCACATGTTGAAGCCCTAACTCCCAGTGTAATGGTATTTGAAGATGTGGCCTTTGGGAGGTAATTACGGTTAGATAAGATCATGGCGGGGGGGGGGGGGGTCCTTATGTTGGGATTAGTGACCTTATGAAAAGAGGAGGAGAGAGAGATTCCCCTTACCCCATGCCCATGTACCACGGAGAGGCCACGTGAGGGCACAGAAGGCGGCCATCTACAAGTCAGAAAGAAAGCCCTCACCAGGACCCTAATCCACCACACCTGGACTTCCCAGTCTCCAGAACTGTGAGAAATAAATCTCTGTTGTTTAAACTACCAGTTTATAGTATGTATTATGGCAGCCTGAGCAAACTAAGACACAGAATGACAATTCACCTGAAAATGGCGGACATTCATGCATTATTGCCGCGACTCTAAAAAGATGGAAAAAAGGGAGAGTGCTCAGTGAAATATAAAACCAAACCTCTAAAAACAACACTGAAGCAAGTCTCCAGAACTGTATCCAAAAAAAATGTTAAGAATTGTCAGTCCTGTAGTGTTAGGTAAGAGCTATTTGCTGAGATCTCTCGTTTTTATCATTGGGGTAAAAAGGTCAGGGTATCCTAGGAGTTGCTGAGTTACTCCTGAACACATCGAGAGCGCCTCAGCTTTAGGAACCTAATGTCACATTTAGGGAGATACATTCACTATTGTGCCTGAGACGTGGTACCCACCTACCCCTGTAATCTGTAGCCAGGACAGTGCGTATAACAGATTTTGTCAATATCTGAGCTATGGATTCGGGGGTCGGGGGAGATGGAGAGCAGCAGCTGAGAAAAATCCCAGTAAGGGAGCATATGTTCCTTAGAAATCAATGACAGAAATAAAAAAGACAAAGCAATAGAATGCGTTGCCTAATTAAGCAGTGCTTTTATAACTACTTCACAAAACAACAAAAGAAGTAAGCGCAGTAGATTCATCACAGCTCTTGGCTGTAAATACCGGAAACCCCACTTGACTGACTTTGAGCACAAAAGAGGAATAATGGGAAAGATAGGAAAGGAGCTCGCAGAACAGAGGGAAAAGGGGGACGACCAAGCCCCAGAAGACAGGGGAGGCCAGAAGAGGGCGGTGGGGGCCTCAAACACTAGGATCAAGGACACTTTTTTCTTTTTTCTTTTTTTTTCCCGAGGAAGAATAGCCCTGAGCTAACTACTGCCAGTCCTCCTCTTTTTGCTGAGGAAGCCTGGCCTGAGCTAACATCGTGCCCATCTTCCTCTACTTTATATGTGGGACGCCTACCACAGCATGGCGTGCCAAGCAGTGCCATGTCCGCACCGGGGATCCGAACTGGCGAACCCCGGGCCGCCGAGAAGCGGAACGTGCAAACTTAACCGCTGCGCCACCGGGCCGGCCCCAAGGACAGTTTCTATCAACTGTCTCTGCAACTCAGCTTCATTTTTTCAGACCAGCCTTCTCCATGCGGTGGAGTTACATGGCTGTTTCAGGCATCATCGCTAGAAAAGAAAGAGCTCTCGCTCCACTCCAGAAAATCCTGGAGCAGCCTTCTAATTGGTTTAGTTTCCATAGCATCTTGGAGCCATCACAAAAGACAATGCCTAGCACATGGAGATGAACCACCTTCCTGCCCTTATGATGGGAACAGAGAAGTCAGAGCTCCATAATTAGAAGTTCACACTTGAACCACATGGTTGAAATGGAGAAAGAACTGTTCCCTCCAAAAACTGGGGGAGTTGATATGAGGAGAAGGGATAAGTAGTATTAGGTAGACCATAAAAAAAAAAGGAAGTTCAACAAAGCCTGTATGGAGGGCAATATGCCAAGGAGTGCATTGGGGTATTCAATAGGCCTGGGGAAGAAAGAATCGAGATATCATTTGGTTTTAGGAACTAATGTTCCATCAGAAGTGAAGACAAATAAAATGGGATTTAGTCAACAAATATGTATATAGTTTAAAATGAGCAAAGATTGTTTATCCCTGATTTTTGACCATTCTCTGGCTTTCTCAGGACAACACTGGCATTTTCTTCCTTTCTGTGAATGCGGAGGCCCTTCTGAATGTGGCTTAGCAATGTCCCTGCTGGGGGGTTTCGTACTATGTGCGAGAGATAAAGGAGAAAGTACCATCCATTTGCCCCCAGGATGGATTTCTTTGTAAGCTGCATTCTGGAGGGAATACTGTGTGCATTATCAAGGTTAAAATGTAGAGTCTGTAGAGCTGCGCTTTAAAAGGAGTGTGTCTGCGTGCGTGCGTGTGTGTGTGTGTGCATATACATGAAAATTCTTCTGTAAGGTGAAACACAAAGGGGGGCTGAGTAACCTAATAGCTCAACAACTTGTAAAGGAAAAAAGTATACCTATTAAATTGACTTAGAACGTTTATTTCTCCTACATAGTGAAAATGTTGATTTCATTAATCATAGTAGTTGGCCAATGATAGCAATTTCAAAATAATCCCCTGATAGTTGACAGCCCTGCCAACTATTTCTATAGTTATTAAAACATTCCTCTTCTTATGGTATAAGTATGTATTACTGCATTTTTTTCAAAGTTCAATTTCCTCATTCTTTATAAACTAGTGAAAATAACTTTTTTTTGACTGTTCTTCACATTTTTATTATTAATTCAAATATGTATTACTAGGCCTATCAACTAAAATTGTTTATTTTTCTCAACAAAATTATTTTTGTAGCAAATAAATAAGTTTAGGTAGACACACTTAAAATGAAAACTTACCATCTTTCTATGGGTTCCCCAAACAACAGACCCTGAGATAAGGACTGGACTGTGGGTAATTTATTTGGTGTTCCCAGGAAGCTCATGGGATGGAGTGGCCAAAGGGAGAGAAGGAAAAGAGAAAAGTCAAAAGGGTGCATTAATGAGCAGGTTGCCACTTTGGGCACTGGGGCTCACCTCCACTGGGGGTCATCTAAGAAACCACGGGGAACTTGTCTCAGAACTAATCCACCGAGGGATGGGGAGGTTGGAGCATTTATCTTCTGACTCTTGATCCTCATTGGTTAAGAGTTGACCTTGAAGGCATTAATCCCAGCACTTCCAGCCTACCCTAACCGTGGACTGAGAAGGGCCTAAGGCACAGAAGCAGAGAGTTGTGCACTCCAGGGAGGAAGCTGTCCCTGTGCATGGAGATATTTGCTACAGCTGCAGTGGAACTAAGAGGTAGATAGGGGCATGAGCAGGGTATCAACAGTGACCATCATGTTCACTCCTTGTTCTGATCATATCCTCTCATGCTCACCTTGAGTTTACTCTCTTCCTGACATTCCAGGGTTGTGACTGGCTGCAATCTCCAAAACAGACAGAAAATATCAGAATTAGTGGGAAAAGCCATGATCTCTCCTGCAGTAGCTGGTCCCAAGACCATAACCTATACTTACCATCTCTCTCCTCTCCCATCTATTCTGGATTTCCCTTACCCTTGGCCAGCACTTCCACTAGTCTAAGTTGCTTGCTCGTAGGATGATCAGCAACTGCTTCATCTCTGAGCAGTCGAGCCCTGGTTCCCTTGCTGTAGTTAGGCCATGGTTGCTTCAATTGCCCTTCTACCATTATCACCAGGCATAGAAGCACTAAGGGGAGCCCCAGTGAATCCCCTGAGTTCCAGACATCTTCCTCCCTGTCCCCATTATGTAGCAGCATCTTCAAGAAAATCAGAGCCAGTTATCCCGACCAGCATAGTAACTCCTATTTTTGCCTACTGATCTATCAACATAAGGATCGCAAAATCATCAGGTGGCAGTCGTTGGTTTAGATGCAGCAGAACCATTACTATATCCCTAGTGGAAATAGACCAGCCCTGTGGTCTAGTGGTTAAGATTCAGTACTCTCACCATCACGGCCTGGGTTCGTTTCTCGGTCAGGGAACCACACCACCTGTCTGTTGGTTTTCAGACGGTGGCAGCTGTGTGTTTCTGTGATGCTGAAAGCTACGCCACCGGTATTTCACATACCAGTAGGGTTACCCATGGTGGACAGCTTTCAGCAGATCTTCCAGACTAGTAAGAAGGACCTGGTCACCCAATTCCAAAAAATTGGCCATGAAAACTCCATGAATGCCAGATGAGAGGAAAGACCAGGCAGGTTCCACTCTGCTGTACACAGGGTCACTTGGAGTTGGCATCCACTCAACGGCACTAACAACAAAAGTGGAAATATTCCCCTCACTACACACATATACTGAGGTTGGAAGATTCATCTCTGATGAAACTGACTGGTTGGGGAAAAGACTTATATACTGATGTTGTCCCAGTGCTGACCCCAAAGTCCCAAAGTCCCCCAATAATGGCCAGCTGCCTGACTGATTATTCTACGGTAAATAGTAGCAACTGACAAGCACTGCAAATTTACACAGAACTTTCAATCAGCATTTTTTTAGTGCCTCATTTTTAAATATGAAGACAGTCAAATATCACCAGACATGTGAGGAAAGTGTGTAACATAAAGTAGAGAGATTAAGGGGCTGGCCTGGTGGCCTAGTGGTTAAGTTTGCATGTTCTGCTTTAGCTGCCTGGGGTTCACAGGTTTGGATCCTGAGCATGGACTACACTCTGCTCATCAAGCTATGCTCTGGTGGTGCCCCACATACAAAATAAAGGAAGATTGGCACAGATATTAGCTCAGGGCCAATCTTCCTCAAGCAAAAAGATGAAGATTGCCAACAGATGTTAGTTCAGGGCCAATCTTCCTCACCAAAAAAAAAAAAAAAAGATTGAAAGAAAGAAACAAACAAATGAACAAAGGTAATTTGGAACAAAGACAATGCAGTGAAAATAAGAACATTTAAACAAATTTGTTAGTAATGACCTTAGAAATACAAGATAAAATTAAAATAAGAACATGATGTTAAATGAAAAAAGTAACATCTAAAAACTAAGAAATAGCTCTTAGAAAATAAAAATAGAATTGCAGAAGTAATAGATTCAATAAAAGTGCTGGAAAATAAGTCTTCAAGAAACTAAGCAAAAGGACAAAGAGATGGAAAAATAGGAGGATCAAGTAAATTAGAGGATCAAACCAGGAGACTCATCATTTACTAATAGAAGTTCAAGAAAGAGAAAATGTAGAAAACAGAGAGAAGAATTTATCAAATAAATGATTCAAGAAACTTTCCCAGAACTGAAGGGTATGAATCTTCAGACTGATAGACTCATGAGGATGAGTACAATGAATGAGAGAAGATCACTCCCGGCTTACAGTCACTCTCTCTAATATTAATGCCCTCACAGAATTCTTGGCAACTCAGTATCTTTGTAGATATTTCTTCCAGAATCCTGACCTCTCAGCTCCTTCACCTCTTTTCCTTAAATTATTTAATTAATTTCCACAATTTTTTCAGCCGATTTCTTCCCACTGGTCAGATCCTAGACCTAATCAATACCAATAACTGCATTGATAGTAACTTCATCTCAACTTAAAGCTTCCAACTTTCTGATCACCATGGCCTGTTTTTCCAATTCACTCCCACTAGCCTCCCAACTCCTAAAATACTTCAAGTCCTTTGGACCTAAAATCAGTTAATCGGATCCTACCAGCTTTTCACAGTCCCTCATCCACTTCATGTCCTTATCTAGTTTAGATTCTGTACTCTGTCGTTATAAACATTCTTTTGCAAATACTTCTAACCCTCTTGCTCCTCTCTCCTTTCATTGTATTTTCTTAATAAAGACCCAATCCTGGTTTAATCTAACTTTCTACCTCTTATGTTCTCACACATGCACGCAGCTTAACATGAGTGGAGGAAAATCCATTACCATACAAGGTGGTCTCATTTTAAATTCATTATTACTCATCTCTAGTGAGCCTTTTGTGTTCCTCAGAAATCCTACCACATTTTCCCAGTCTACTCACTGTCCACTCTCCTAGTTTATTTCTTTTCCCTCTCTGGTAAATGACTATTAGCATCTTCTCCTACAGTATCTCATTTCCCACCCTCATTTAAAGTTAATGACCTTACTTCCTAATTCACTGAGAAAATGAAAGCAATCTGAAAGGGACCTCTGCTCATTCCCACCATATTCACTTGCGTCTGGTGGTATACTCTGCCTGTATATAGACTGTCTGTGCTCTGGTCTAAAATAATCCCTCTATTTGCATTCTAGATACTGTCCACTTGCTTGCACTTTCCAGCAATTGTTCCTTTTCTCTCCTGTATCATGTCTTTTTTTTTTCTCTTTTGGATCATCCTAACCAGCCAACAAATGTACTATACTATCATCCATTAAAAAAATAAAAAACTCCTTATATCATATTTCTGCTCCTCTTCAGGACAAAATTTAAAGAGATGTCTATGTTTCCCTGCTTGTACTTCCTCTCTTCCACTTCCTCTTGAACCCACTCCAATTATGTTTTTACTCTTTCAGGCAGATCTAATCAAAGTCACCAATGACCCTCATGTTGCCAAATCCAAAGGTTAATTCTCAGTCCTTAATCCTGTTTCATGAACCAGCAGTTGATCATCTTCTTTTTCTTAAAACTTTCTCCTTATCTTCTTTCTACATCCCTAGCCATCCCTTTATAGTCTCTTTGGTGAGTTCCCCCTCTGAGCCCCGATCTTTAACATATTGACATGCCCCAGATCTCAGTCCTCAGATTTCTTCTTTTTTTGATATTCCCTCACTCCTTTGCTGATCTCATCAATTTTGTTATTATTTATATGTGGATGACTTCAAAGCTTATGTATTTAGTCATAACTCCAGACTCCCACACCCAGCTTCCTACCTGAGATCTCCACTCAGATGTCTAAAAGGGATCTCAAACCGAGATGCCCAAAACCGAGCTCCTGCTCTTCCTCCCAACTTCCCCACTTCAGTAAACAGCAACTCCTCCCTTCCATTTGTTCAGGATAAAAACATTGGTGTCATATGTGATTCCACTCTTCCTTTATCCTGCGTATATAATCATTAGCATATCCTGTTGGCTCCACACTCAAAACATAGCCAGAAACTGAACCCTTTCTGGCGCTTTCAGTACCACTAACCGGAACACCACGAGCTGCGTTCAAGCCCATTATTGCTTGTGTGACTTACTGTATTCACCTCCTACTGGTCTCCCTGCTTCTGCCCTTGGCTCACCCAGTCTATTCTCAACACAGCAGCCAGTATGATCCTTTAAACACGTAATTCAGATCATGACATTTCTCTGCTCAAAAGCCTTCATTGCCTCCTCAGATTATTCTGGATAAAGGTCAAAACCTCCGATGCTTGATATGATCTGGCCACCGACTACCTCCTGTACTCCATATCTTACCTGCCCCCCAACACAAATTCTGCCCCAGCCCACCTGGGCCCTTGCTGTTTCCGCTCCTCCCCCCAACAGGCTCTTTATACTGGATATCCGTTTTCTGGAATGCCTTTCTCTTAGTGGCCCACTCTCTCACTTCTTTGAGCTCTTTTCTTATACTTCAGGTAAAAAAGGCAAAAGAGCAACGCCTTTGAAAACATTACTGGAAAAGATTTCCATATCAAGAATATGAATCAAGGTTGAGAGTAGAAATGATATTTTAAGGCATGCAATGGCTTGACAAATTTCCCTTCCATTTCTTTTTCAGGAAGCTCTTGGAGGATGTGCTCCACCAACATGACATAATAACCCCAAAAAGAGGAAACAGGGCATCCAACACCAAATAGAGGCAATGGGAATTCCCAGGGTAATGGTGACGGGAAGTCCTGAGCACTTGCTGTGCAGCCAGCCTAGGAAGAGTGTTCTGAGAAGAAAGTACCAAAGGTGGAAAAATGGAACTGCGAGATTGACCGATGTATTTGATCATAGAAAGGAGAGGGATGTGGTTTTAGGGAGTTTGGGGATGGTACACGAGAGTTACATAGAAAACCACAGGGGTAGTTCTCTGCCAGAAACAAGACAGTCAGGCAAGAAAGATAAAACACATTCATAATATTCAACATGCCTCAACTGTTAACAATATTTCCATAGTCATAACAATGACTTAACCAAAAATTGTGTAATAACTGTATTGGGAGGATATGAGACGAGCGTGTGGAGGAGAGGGGGTAGGAAGAGAGCTAGAGCCTCAACTTCCCAATTAGGAAGCTAATACATTATGTCTGAAAGTTTAAAAACAAAGATATAGCAATGAAGCCATGTTATTGAAGAATATGGAGGTAAATACCAGAAATGACAGCTGAAAGATTTGAAAATGGTTCTTTCTGGGAGCAGAAATCAGGATACAATGGGAGGTTTTTTCTTTTGTAAAGTAAAAGCCCAGGCACTGGCCCCATGGCATAGTGGTTAAGTTCAGCGTGCTCCACTTCAGCAGCCTGGGGTTCACAGGTTTGGATCCCAGGCGTGGACCTACACCACTCATCAGCCATGCTGTGGCCGTGACCCATATATAAGGAAGAGGAAGATGGGCACAGATGTTAGCTCAGGGCTAATCTTCCTCAGCAAACAAAACAAAAAAACGAAAACAAACAAACAAAAAATCCTTATAATAATTGATTTTTTAAAACTCAGTTGAAAGGGTTAATTTCATGTGTAAACTTGACTGGCCAATGGGGTACCCAGATTAAACATTGTTTCTGGCTGTGTCTGTAAGACAGTTTCTGGATGAGATGAGCATTTGAGTCCCTAGACTCATTAAAGTAGACTGCCTTCCCCAATGTGGTTGAGGATCCTCCAATCCCTCGAGGGCTGAATAGAACAAAGGCAGACAAAGGAGGAATTTGCTCCTTGTTTTCCTGCCTCACTGCATGAGCTGGGATATCTCATTTTCTCCTGCCCTTGGACTGGGATTTACATTCTCAGCTGCCCTGGCTTTCAGGACTTCAGGCCAGGACTGAATCACACCAGTGGCTTTCTCAGGCCTCCGCCTTGCAGATGGTAGACTGTGGAACTTCTTAGCCTTCATAATTGCATGAGCCAATTCCTCATAATCTGTCTATCTGTCTATCTATTACCTATCTATCTATCTAACTAGCTACCTATATATCTATCATCTATATCTATATCCTATTGGTTCTGTTTCTCTGGAGATACCTAATTAATACCTAAGTACAATAATTTCTTTGTGAAAATTAACATAAAATTTAAAAAGAAAGAAAAAAAACCCCTCTCCAAATCACACAAAAAAGAAAATCATGAATTACACAAATCATACTTAATGTAACTGATGTGTAAATGTTGTAAATTTCTCACAGAGGGGAAAAAAAAAGGAAATTATCTCAATGTGTTATAACCCTGTGGATATCTAATAACCTGGTCAGCTAACATTCCTCTTTTCTTTTAGGAAATGTACCCCCTTTGTTGTAAAGAATTTCTGCTTTCTCTAACACAACACAAGCTTTTGGATTTATCTATCATAGTATCCCACATCGTGTACATAGGGTCTGGCGTATGACTCAATCAGGACAATCTGACTCCTGTCCTGGAAGTTTTTGCATTGAATAGAGGAAGGGAGCTCTGTAAATACAGCTCCAGATCTGCCAGCGGGGATCTTCTGTGTGAAATCCTGTCTGGCACTTATGGTTTACAGTGCTACTTGTAAGGAGTTTGGAAGTCACCACTCCATCCTAACAAAGGGAAAAATCAGAACCGACTGAAAAGTCAAAAAATCTCCTGAGTTCTGTAAGAGAGGAGAGGACACTGGGCAAACCGCTGCCCCAAAGATTGGAGAGACAGGCAGGTGAATACAGGGAGCCACAACTTCCCAGAGCAGACTCCCAGGTGGAAACAACTGCAGAAACAGTGCCCGGTTAGGAAAACCTGAATTGTAATTGATGAACTGCTGGAGGCTCAGTGCAAACAACTCTGAGAGTAAAAAATGCCAGGGGACCCAGGCATAGAGCACCGCCCCCCATACTTTTGTGAGTTTTACCTCCAGGAGCTCAACCAGTTTCTCACGGTAAATATTGGAGAAAAGTCCTCTCATTCTACCTGCATGAGAAGGGGAAAAGAAACCATTTTGGAATATGCTGGAGAACTCTGTTCTTTTTAACAAAGCCTGCCCTCAGGGGAAACTAGTTAGCCAGAGCCTAACCTGCTGAGGAAATTATCAGAGCCTAACTGATCTGAGAGAAGTGAAATATCCAACTCCTTCCCTCTCTGGCCATCCTGTTCTGCCTAAGGGGGAGAAAAAAACTGAAAAACACTTGTGAAGTTCACAGTCCAGAGACATAGGTTCCCTAAAAGACTGAGACCTAATCATAGGACTACAGAACACTTCCCCTCCCCTTGCACCTTACCACCACATTACTAAAGGTTGATTTACAACAGTTCTTTTTGCCTAGGACGTCATGTACAACTACCAAGAAAAAATAACAAGGCATACTAAAAAGCAAAACAAACAAACAAAAACACCTCACAGTTTGAAGAGAAAGAGCAAGCATCAGAACTAGACATGGCAGGGATGTTGAAATTATCACACTAGGAATTTAAAACAACTATGATTAATACGCTAAGGCTCTAATGAATAAAGTAGACAGCATGCAAGAGCAGATGGACAATGTAAGAAGAGAGATGGAAATCCTAAGACTGAACCAGAAAGAAGTGCTAAAAATTAAAAACATTGTAACAGAATAAAGAATGCCTTTGATGGGCTGATCTGTAGACTGGACATGGCTGAGGAAAGAATCCCTGAGCTGGAGATTATGTCAATAGAAACCTCTAAAACTGAAAAGCAAAGAGAACATAAACCGAAAGAAATAGAACAGAATATCAAAGGACTGTGAGACAACTACAGAAGAGGTAACATACAAGTAATGGGAATACCAAAAAGAAGAAAGAAAGAAACAGAAGAAATATTTGAAAGAAAAATCACTGGAATTTCCCCAAATTAATGTCAGACATCAAACCAAAGATCCAGGAAGCTCAGAGAACATCAAGTAGGATAAACTGGCAAGAAAACTGCAGCTAGGCATATCATTTTCAAGTTACAGAAAAATCAAAGATAAAGAAAAAAATCCTGAAATCAGCCAGAAGAAAAAGAAAACCTTACCTGTAGAGGAACAAAGATAAGAATTACATTCAACTTCTCCTCAGAAACCGTGCAAGCAAGAAGCGAGTGGAGTGAAATATTTAGACTGCTGAGACCTAGAATTCTCTGCTCTGTAAAATTTTGTTCAAAAGCAAATGAGTAGTAAAGACTTTCTCAGACCAACAAAAATTGAGGGAATTTGTTGTCAGTAGAGTTACCTTGCAAGAAATGTTAAAAGAAGCTCTTTAAAGAGAAGGAAAATAATGTAAGTCAGAAACTCAGATCTGCATAAAGAAAGGAAGAGCATCAGAGAATAAATAAATATGTGAAAGTAAAATAAAAACTTTTAAAACACACACACATATATATATGCTTATGTATGCTTATAAAGGTGTGAAATGAATGACAGCAATGAAGACATAAGAAGGAGGAATTAGGAATATTCTGGTATTAGAAGGTACTTGCACTTCCCATGAAGTAGTATAGTGTTATTTGAAAGTCGACTTGAATTAGTCATAAATGTATATTGCAAACTCTAGGGCAACAACTAAAAGAGTAAACAGAGAAGTATAACTGATAAGCTAAAAAAAGAAAGAAAATGAAATTATATAAAATGGTCAATTAAAGCCACAAAAGGCAGGAAAAGGAAAACAAAAATAGGAACAAAGAGTGAGGGCAACAAGAGAAAACAATAACAAATATGGTGGATATTAATCCAACTTTATAAATAATTACTTTGAATGTCGATGGTCTAAATGTACCAATTAAAAGACAGAAATTGTCAGAGCAGATAAAAGCAAGACTCAATTATATGTTGTCTACAAGAAAGCCACTTACAAGGGATAACCCATTTATCAGGGATAAATATTTGCCAAAGACACATCTGACAGACAACTGTTATCTAAAATATACAAAGAACTCTTACAATGGGGAAAAGACCTCAACAGATACCTCGCCAAAGAAGGTATCCAGATGGCAAACAAGCACAAAAAAAGATGCTTCACACCATATGTCATCAGGCAAATGCAAATTAAAACAAGGAGATACCACTACACCCCTCCTGGAATGGCCAAAATTCAGAAAACTGAAAGCGTCAAATGCTGGTGAAGATGTGGAGCAGCAGGAACTCTCATTCATTGTTAGTGGGAGTGCGAAATGGCATAGTCACTTTGGAAGACATTTGGCTGTTTCTTAGAAAACTAAACATACTGTTATGATACAATCCAGCAATCATGCTTGTTTGTCTTTACCCAAAGGATCTGAAAACTTATGTCCACACAAAACCCTGCGCAGGAATGTTTATAGCAGCTTCACTCATTGTTGCCAAAACTGGGAAGCAAGCGAGATGTCCTTCAGTAGGTGAGTGGATAAATAAACTGTGGTACATCCAGACAATGGAATGTTATTCAGTGCTAAAAAGAATAGAGCCATTGGGACCATGAAAAGACACAGAGGAAGCTTAAATGTATATTGCTAAGTGAAAGAAGCCAATCTGAATATGTTCCATGTTACATGATTCCATCTATCTGACATTTTTGCAAAAACAAAGCTATGGAGACAGTAAAAAGATCAGCGGCTGCCAGGGGTTGGGGGATGGTGAAGGGATGAATAGGCAGAGCACAGAGGATTTTTAAGGCAGTGAAAATTCTCTGTATGATGCTATAATGATGGATATATGTTATTATACGTGTGTTCACACCCATAGAATGTACAACACCAAGAGTGAACCTAAATGCAAACTGTTGATTTGGGGTGATTATGATGTGTCGATGTAGTTCCAGCCATTGAAACAAGTGTACCACTCCTGTGGGGGCTGTTGACAGTGAGAGAGGCTTTGCACATGTGGGAGCAGGGAGGATATAGGAAATCTCTGTACCTTCCTCTTGATTTTCCTGTGAACCTAAAACTATTCTTAAAAAATCCTGTTTGCAGTAGGTAGTAGGCAACAATGACTCAGACACGCAGAGAAATCTGAGGAAGAGGTCAAGAAAGAACCATAGAGTGGGAGAGAAATAAAAGGCTGATGGCATTCAAGTTCCTGGTCCCGATTGTCCCCAGCTACTTCCCCGCATTCCTAGTTCACAAGGCAAAAAGCCCTCCTTTACTGCTCAAGCTATTGTAGGTTGGATTTATCGCAACTCCCAAAAGCACAAGTAATATACATGTTACTTAGGCAGAGTAACCAACAAACATTGATGGTTCCCATACTAAGCGTGGGGCACCATGCTTAACACTGGGTCCACCCTCAAGGAACTTAAGCAATCAAGACAAAAAGGCAGATAGAATTCTGCAGAGCCTCAACTGCAAGAGGATCTGTGTAGGTAGCAAGGGCACGCAGAGGGAGGCATAGTATTCCAGGGGTAGGGAACCACCTCAGAAAAAGAGGTGGCCAGGGTTGCAAACTCAAATGCTTACTAGGCCCAGGCCTCAAATGAATAAGGCTGCAGGGGATTGGGGGAAGCTCATGCTCCATCTGCAAAGGGCTCCTATGCCCAACAGTTGAATGCTGCCAGGGGATGTCCCAGTGTGACCAGATCTTCCAGTTTTTCAGGAAAAGCAAGAAATCTAAATTTTGTTGTGAAATTTATTACTTTTAAATGTTGACAATAATTTAAAAAAATTAAAACAGTGTGTGAGCCAAACTGTTGGCTGACTCTGGGTTGTGGACCTCCAAAGAGAGACTGATGCTGTAAGCAAAGACAAAGCAGGAGGAGACGTGCTTATGTTTGTAAAAAGGAGACCTGGAGCAGATGGTTTGAATAGAAGAATAGCAGGAGAGTGTAGAGAGTTAGATGGGGGCCTCAAGCCCTGTTAACAGGTTATTCAAGAAAAATGTGTGCAGAACAATATTTTAGGAAGATATATTTGGTAGCTGGTTGAAGGATGAGTCAGACATGGAAAAGACTAGAATATTGTTTTATTTAAAGATACAATTTTAAGGGATTGGTACTTTTGTGTTTTTTATTGCAAACTGTGGTCCAGGTTATTTTCATGTGACTCCACAAGGTATTCCTCCTATGAGCCTGAAGCAGGACTGATGTCTTTGTCACCTCCTGACAGAGCAATATTGAAATGACAGGTGATTTAGGGGGCAGATGGAGGGGTAGATTTACGTTGTACAAGACTTAGAGTACGGTCTAACGAAATTCCTGCTGGATACGTCTGTACTCTCCCAACGTCCCTCTTTCATCTCTAGCCACCGAGTCTCCTTCTCTCTCAACTCTGTCACCTTCCCTCACTACTATATAATCCTCCAAATAGGGTTGTGGTAGCCGTGGAGTTGCAACACCCAGATCTTCCTTCTGAAGAGAATCTTCTGTGAGTTGAGTTAGCCAACAGCCTCTAGCTGCAGTACCTTTTGGGATCCACCACAGGGCGCGTGCTGAGGTCATGCTCTCACAAGCTATTCCCAGTCAATGACTGAACAGGGCGCCAGGACTAGAGCTGGTCACTGAAGCCCAACATGGGACTCTTCTGGTGGCCAATATTTACTCTGGGGCTCCTCCTTGTGCTGGCTGAGATTTTTTCAGTGCTCCGTTTCGGTTGGAACATCTTCCTACCCAACCCTCCTTCCTTCCCCACTTCCTTTCACAGAGTCAGACATGTATCATGGTCTGAAGGTTTTCCCTGCCTACTCCTGCTCCCTCACCTTTATATCTTTCCCAGGTGTTTCTCCCAATAAACTTTTTGCACTTCCATCTTGGTGCCTACTTCCCAGTGGATTGAACTGACACAGTTGGAACAAGGATTAGTCCAAGAAGGCAGGTAGTAAGAGGGGTTTGGGGATTGGATCATTTACTGTCGAGGAAGATTCCCACCTTGAGTGGTCTAAAGTCTGAAGGCTTTCCCTGCCTACACCTGCTGCCTCTGTAGTTTTAGTAGCATCATCAGAACCCTCACTGAGGGAGAATCTCTTTTGTTGGGCAAATGCCTGCATAGAAACTGGACTTCTGGTGAGATCGGGCATAAGAAAGGGTGGTACTTCTCCCCAGTAAATCTCTTCTATTTCCAACTCTATCTTGGCTTCTGCTTCTCAGCGGGAGGACTATACTGACAGCCACCCTTTCTAGTGTCTGATCCCACTAGAAGTCCAGTTTCTATGCACGCATTTGCCCAACAAAAGAGACCTCTCCTGCAGTGACAGTTCTGATTGTGCTACTAAAATGAAGTATAAAAAATTTATATTTCTCCACATTTTAAGATCCAGCACACCTAACGTATTAAAATTGAGGGAAAGATTTCATTTATAAATATAAATATAAATATAAATATATGTAACCATTTACATTTTAGCAAAGCACCATCCCACAAAGCTCGTGTACATGCAACGCACCTGCTCAAGAAATTTCCGAGGTCCCCAAGCAGGTTTTCATGTATTCTTTTAGGTCTCATTAGGTTTTGTTAATTTCCACAACTCCTTATCCTAAAACATATAAGTCAATTTTTCTGCTCCATAACATAAAAAAATTTCAAATTTCCATTGATTGAAAAGGTATATAAAAAATAGCCTGACAGAGTGTTTTAATTTCATCTCCAACCTGATTTTATGCAAATGGGGAGTAAGGTCTATGCCTTATATTTCATGCATCCCTCCTAGACCCCAGGAACTCTGCATGCGCTTAACAAGTTCTCAACAAACAACTTATTTACTTTTTTTAAGTCCCTCCCCGTGCTCTCCTCTCTTTCACCACCACTCAAGGATAATGGCCCTTATACATCTTAAGGCCAACTCATTTCTTCTCTTGTTTTTCTTCTCTCAATATGCCTAAATATTTAAAATGATTTTTTTTAACTATACAAGTATGCTAATTAAAGAAAGTGGAATATATTCAAATATATATAAAGAAAACATCCATAACCTCCTCTAATCCCTCCTATTCACACCCCATGGGTGAGCAATGGTAACAGTTTAGTGCACACTGATCCACGTCTTTTCTCATGCTCATCCGAGATGTAAAACCAGGAATAGCTGTGCGCAGTATGTTTTTGTTTGACATAAAAAAAAAATCGCACAAGCAATTTGATTTTCTCATCCCTCTATCAGTAAGTGAAACCGGCTCAATTTTGAAAAACTACATCATATTCCAAATTATTGGTAAAACCACAATTTATTCAGTTTGCTTATCTCTGAGTTCTAATGAAATGGACCATATTTTCGTAATATTATAAAACATATGATTATTTCTCTTCTATGAATTGTATGTTTATATTCTTCTTTATTTCTTACTTTTAAATCTCTAAGCCATTAGAAACTTATTTTTGTGTATTTTGTGAGGTAGGGGTTTATGTTGTTTTCTTCCAGATTGATGACCAGGGAGTGGTATCATTTAAAAAAATAAATCAGCCTTTACCACTGAACTGAAATACTATCCTTTTATATTTTAAATTCTCATATATACTTGCATTTATTTTGGGATCAATTTCTGATTCACTGATAAATTTTTCTATTCTTCTTTTAATATTGTTTTGATTACAATGACTTTATAATATATGCTAGGATTTGGTAAGGAATTTCTCCCTATATCTAATGGTTATTTTCACAATTTTCTTGTCTATTCTTGGATATTTGTTCATTTTTTCATATAAGCTTTAAATTCATTTAATCCAGTTTCATAACATAATATGATTCCAATAGGAGTTGTGCCATAGTTATATATTAATTTTTATAAGAATTAACATGAACACTATCTTGGCTGGAGCCATGGTATGTCTCTCTTCTTGTCTAGAACTTGTTTTCTGTCTTAAAAAATATTTTATAGTTTTTTCCTTCTAGGCAATGTACTTTATTATATAAAAAATTCTTAACCATTATTGTTTTTATCATTTTTAAGAAGACATTTTAAATTTCAAATTGTATTATTAAATATTGCAAACGTATAGAAAAGTATAGAAAATAATATTCAAAGCAACAAGTGCCCTCCTCTTATGCTTATTAGATTTGAACATTTTAACATAGTTATCTAAGATTTCCTCTCTGAGTTTCTCCTCAGGAAGCAAAGCCCAGAGGAACCATGGAAGACCTGCTCCCCACCCCCGATCTTGCACGAATACGCCTCATCTCCAGTTCTGCTCTCCCCATGGTCCTCCCCATCCTGGCTGATGGCAATGCTTCTTCCCGTCAATCAGGGCAAACACTTGGGGTCATCATTTTTTTTTTCTCCTTGTATCCCACATCCAATCGTCAAGAAGCCCTGTTGGTTCTACCTTTGTACGGGATCCAGATTCCAACCATTTCTCACCATCTTCACTCTGCTACCATCCTGGTGCAAGCCACTGTAACTTCTTCCTTCCAACAGCTCCCTAACTGGTCTCCATTCTTTCCCCCTTTTCCTGCTACAGTCTGTTCTCATTACAGAAACAAAAGAGATTCTTTTAAAATACGAGTCAGATGTTCCTCTTCTACTCAGCCCTCTCTAATAGCTTGCTCTCATGCAGAATAGAAGCCAAACTCTTTTCAGTGGGCTGCAGAGTCCTACATAATACAGGCCTTGTTACTTCTCTGATATCATTTCCTATTCCCTTCACTTTCATTTACACTCTTCTAGCTGTACTGGCCTCCTTGCTATTCCTTGTTCACTCTAGGCATTTTCCTACCTGAGGGCCTTTTACTGCCTGTTCCCTCTGCTTGGAGGGCTCTTCATTTACCAGACATTCACCTGGATAGCTCCCTTACCTCCTTCAAGTCTTTGCTCAAATGTCACCTTCTCAGTGAAGCCCAAACTGATTAGTTTATTTAAATTTGTGATTCGCCCCTCTCTATACCCACATACCTAATGTACGTTACTTTGGGTTTTTTTCCCATAGTGCTTTTCATTTTAATTCAATTTGACTTATGTACTATTTTTATTAATTATGATCTGTCTCTTCTCCCTCTCTCTAGCTCAGAATGTTCAAAGGAAGACAAGGGAAGTTTCTGCTCCTATTTTATTGCTGTGAGTGGACTTGCCCAATGTTCCTGACACCCACCTCCTTCTGAACACACTTTTCTTAATACTAATAAGGCTTTAATTTGACCCCCTTTCTCAGCAAGATAACGCAACTCATTCAAAGACATAAGGTGCTGAAGGGTTTTTAATCTAAGATCAGTGCTTTGTGTTTCCAGGGAGATCAAGATTAGGTGATGCCCAATGCATTTGGCTCCAGCCAAACTAGTGTGAGCCCTATAAACTCAGGAGAGTTTATAGCTATTACTCCATTAATTCAACTTATGAAGTCAAGAGTTACCCACTGCTATTACCCTCATTTTGTGGAAAGGGAAATGGAGCTACATGTAAGTCAAAGCGATTTGCCCTAACTTTTATGCCCTAACTTTCACTGTCACAGGTTTTCTTTCCATCAGTTCTTGGTACCTTAAAGCCAATATTTGGTTGCGGTTTCATGAGAACCTTTAAGTGAAACTAGCTGTAAGAAATCAGTCTAGCAAAAATACTTTATATTTATTACACTTTCCTAGGACCCCAGAGTATTCGGCGTCTCAGTACTCAAGAAACGAGCAGTAAATTCTGAGGTCCATTTCATGCTGAGTGAAATGATTGAAGTCAACAGTCATTAAAGGTGATGAAAGTGATAAATTCTGCTCCATATTTCAACTGTTTATCATCACTACTTCTGCTCATCAATCAGCAAATTAGAAGATAGTGCCTGTATTGATATTGCTATTCATTTCAAATCATTTATTTAACCACTCGCATAGACTTTTAATAAAAAGGGAGATTTTTTAAAAATGCCACTAAATTTATAAAAATGATAAATATAAATTCAAGTTCAACAAATTAGCAGCCTCACAAATTATATTTCTAAGAGCTCTAAATGAAAGCTATGAATATCAGCTCTATCAGCAGTTCCCACACCTGGCTGCATCTGAGTCATCTAAGTAGGTGAAAGAAAACAAAACAAAACATGGACCCAATCCCAAACGTTCCGGATTCAGGTGGCTCAGGAATCAGTATTTGAAAAATATCTCTCTTCTGAATCAGATGTAAGCAGGTTTGGGAATCACTGAGTTAAATAAACAGACTATTAGGATGAAAGTCAGCCTGGAACTTCTCACCAATTGGCTGATTATTAAGGGACCCAAGCTGGACAAACCAATTTTATTGGAGAGTCTTCTTTCAGAATGTCAAACGGATAACTTAGCATATTAGATTTCCTTTACAAACTGCTGACCCTTGCCATGTAAAGCCAATGTGGCAACTTTCGTGAATATGTAGGAGAGAGGCTGTAGAGATCCATCTCTTCTGAACTGCCATCATTAGGTGTGCTCCCTACGTGGAAGCTCACAAGTACCCTAGTTTTTGCTTTTCCTTCCTACTAGTCATTCTCTTACTCCCCATCTCCCCGCGCCCCCATTTCCCCTCCTCCGATACACACCACTTTACCCCAAAGCCTTCTCTCACTGGGGAAATGTCAACTGAGGGGACGTGCCTGTGGAGTAATGGGCCTCAAGTAAACAAAGAGCCCACTCAATTTATTCTGATAAAGTCTTTTTAAATAATCACCTCACATAAGATCATATTTTTCCTTGCTATATTACTCCCTAATTCTTTCCCTCTACTTAATTCGTCCATTGAATCATTACTGTCTTCTGATAGCTATTCTATATTTATCATTACTAAACTCATTTTATTGATCTCATCCTTTGCTCCAATTTGTCATGATTTTATGAATTTTAATTCAATTCCTTCTGCATCTGTGATCCCTCCAGCATCATATCATCTTCACATTTTTATTAATATGCTCTCCAGTCTATCTTCCAAGCTGCTAGTTATTATTATTATATGATGTTAATGAGACTATTTAAAAATATTGTGCTGCTGCAGCTCATTATTGGAAAAAAAAGTCTCACCTTGACAGTAAGCCATTAATATGAACTTTTATGTTTAAATGTTTTTGCCAATTTGGCATTCCTTTTACAGCCGAGTGGCTTGATTCACATCTCTGGTTCTCCTGAGTGTCATGTAAAGGCAAATGCTTTTCTAACCCAGTGAAATAATACCACGAAACCCTCACTGTTACACTGTACTCCCTTTACCTACAGAGCTTCTTGGTCTATCAAATAGATAAATTTTCAACTTTCTTCACCTCCATGAGTTAAGATAAAAAACAAAATTCAAGGCAATGTTAAAATTATATAAAGCCTTTGAAATAAAACTACAAATTCTAGGCATTTATAGGTAATGCTGACGCTACATACTAAATTCATTCTGTGGAATCTAAGTTCTAGTCAATATAGGATTTTTAAGTTTCCCCAAAGAGTACTTATCATGGATACTTACTCTATATAAAAGAAATGGGTTAAGATAAATTAGTGGATTAAGATATAGATATCCCAGAGCTTTCTGGCAACTTCAGTCAAAATATTATATATCTCCATAAAGATGATAAACCTTAGTAGTGACAATTTGAACTTGTTTGCACCTTCTAGTCACAAATTTTAGCTCTTTCTAGAATCATTAAACTTCGTAACTCTTGAGAAACAATGTTAAGCAAGGTTATTCTCTATTTCCACATTAATAAACAGAGGAGTGAGGAGTATTTCTGTACCCCTGGATTTAAGCCAGGAGATCCGTCCCATTCCTGTCTCCAACACTGTTGCACAGTTCTTTCTGCACTGTTCTCTCCTTGATAAACTCGGGGCTTGCTTCCAAATTGGGCTTTTGACATGATGGTCAGTTTTCAGGCAGAAGCCCTCATCATTGCCACTTGCCCAGTTTTGACCTTTTAATTCCCAATGGCTCGAGATTCATGATTTAGAATCTCCCTCCAATTGGGCTTGTCAAATACTTCAGGTAATCGCATTTCTGGACCCAAACCCTAAGGCATTTCATCTCAGCAGGACCTGGGGTCTGGCACCTGGCTGTGTTTACCCTGGATCCTTCTGGAAAATCCAGATGGCGTCTATGCAACCACAGCCTAATTGGCCTGAAACAAAAAATGTGGTTATTTCAAATCGACAAGTTTTGTCTGTATAGCCAAACCATGTGGTAATACCCTTAATGATTATAGGGCATTAAGACATTCCCTGCCACACCTGTTAATGCGGAAAAAATGGCATTTTAGGGGCTGGCCCCGTGGCATAGTAGTTAAGTTTGTGCACTCCACTTTGGTGGGCCAGAGTTCACAGGTTTGGATCCCGGGCGTGGACCTAGCACCACTAGTCAAGCCACACTGTGGCGGCATCCCACATAAAACAGAGGAAGACTGGCACAGATGTTAGCTCAGGGCCAATCTTCCTCATACATACACACACAAAATGGCATTTTATGGTATATGTTTGATTTTCCTGAGTAAAAAAGGCCTAAACTACCGTTGAAGTAAAAGAGACTTCAAAACTTCAAAAGTCCGTTTGTCTAAGGTTTTCAATTACTGGATAGACCGTACAATGCAGACTTCCAAAGACGGTCTCCTGAACTCCTCTCAAACTCATCAAATATTAGGGGTGGGAGGGAGGGACCTCAAAGAACATATAATTGACCTTCTCATTTAGCAGAATAAGAAATATAAATCACAGAGAATCTAAGTAAAATTTCTAGACCTCAAACTAGAGCCTAGATCTCTGGTCTTGATCTCATTTTTTTGTCACTCTGCTTAACCTTACTGTGAAAATATTTCTACTTTTCCAAAGACTAGTAAGATAAGACTATGATGTATTGGTAACAAAATACAAATATTATCAGGAAAATAAGCTAGCATATATTGGAAATTTCTGGAGTGCTTTATGAATTGTACCTTATTGTGAAATAGGACCACGGTATTTTAAAATTGGAAATCCTCTCCACGCCAGCTTGCATTAAGAAGGCAATGGAGGGGCTGGCCCAGTGGCGCAATGGTTAAGTGTGCACATTCTGCTTTGGCGGCCCAGGGTTCGCCAGTTCAGATCCCAGGTGTGGACAGGGCACTTCTTGGAAAGCCATGCTGTGGTAGGTGTCCCACACATGAAGTAGAGGAAGATGGGCATGGATGTTAGCTCAGGGCCAGCCTTCGTCAGCAAAAAGAGGAGGACTGGCAGCAGTTAGCTCAGGGCTAATCTTCCTCAAAAAAAAAAGAAGGCAATGGACATGCATTAGACCTATATTAGCTTAGAATTCACTAACCAGCTCCCTGTACTTAATTCTATCCCCAGAAGTTGCCCCATTTGGCAGTCTCATGAGAACGTAGCTGGAAAAAACCACATGGATAAATCTATTTTGAAAATTCTCCAGTTCTTCCACTGGAATTGTATCTTCATGATTCCAACTAGTTTCACTCAATGCCCTAAGCCAATAAAGCCATACCTAAGGCATAGCAAGTCAGTCTAAATTCATTTAAGAATTTTAAGCAAAGAGAATAAATCTTCACATTATAGATAAAAAGATGATAAAACAAACAAATAAATGTGACTCTTCTGCAAATGTCAAGACTGGTGTTTTAGTCTATGGTTGTAGACTGAGTTAGAACATTCTGACATTGTCTGTTAGGACAGCCACTAGTCTACATTTGCTGTCCCTTGGACACTGGGCTCCAGTCTTCTGTGTTTCTTGGCAATTTCTCTGGTCTTTCTAAATCAGCTTGACACGGGGTGGAACCCTATCTATGCAGGTGAGATTTTAGGAAACACTTCAGATCAGCAATTAACTACCTGGATCTCTAACAGCTTAATAGAGTAGCTCTCATATTTTTTGGTCTCAGGACCCCTTTACACTTTCAAAAATAATTGAGGATACCAAAGAGCTTTAGTTTACGTGCATTTAGTCTATTGATATTTATCCTATTGGAAATTAAAATGGAAAGTTTTGATTAATTTAAATTAATACATACTATGTATTAATTTAGTTAAAAATAAAATAAACCTCATTACTTATTAACATATGTAACACTTTTAATGAAAAACAGCTTTTTTTCCAAAACAAAAAAAAATTATTGAGAAGAATGGCATAATAGAAGACAACGGGATTCTCTCATATGCTTCTGCATTCAATCTGTTGTATGTTCTTTAAGTTAAAATAAAGAAAATCTAGCTTCACCCAGATATGTAGATGGAAAAGAGAAGAGTGTTTTGATAGCCTTTTTGATAATTGTGGATATTCTTTTTTTTGAGGAAGATTAGCCCTGAGATAACATCTGCCTCCTCTTTTTGCTGAGGAAGACTGGCCCTGAGCTAACATCCATGCCCATCTTCCTCTACTTTATACATGGGACGCCTACCACAGCATGGCTTGCCAAGCGGTGCCATTTCCGCACCCGAGATCTGAACCGGTGAACCCCGAGCCGCCAAAGCAGAATGTGCGAACTTAACCGCTGTGCTACCGGCCGGCCTCTTGTGGATGTTCTTTTCTGAGATCATACCAAAACTTGACCAGTGGTAGTTTCTTAATGGTTAGTTGCAATGTCAAATCTGAAACACACCAATAAACATTTTCTGTTGTGTTGCATTAAAATTGATTTACAATGATTTTGTAACATGCACGCATTATTTAGAAAATATTGTTTTACTGCATTATGCAGATCTTCCAAATGTTGACATACCTCACTATATGATATCAGAACCACAGTCATTAATGTCACCACGAAACTCATTTAAAAAATCTTTAAATATTGGACAGTTGTCAGGCTGACAGTGGTAAATATAGACTTTCAAAAATTTTAATTTTCACTTGAAAGCTCAAATTTTATCATTGGCAACAAAAACTCTCAGTTATTTTCCTTCAAGTGACAGAATTCTTTCATTCATTCAAAGAAAGAAATGTCTACCAAATATATCAGTAGGAAAAACTAGTTAGTCTGAGAGTAATTTTTTCAAGTAAAAATGATATTCTATGAAAAAAAGAGGCTAGTTCAGCTGTGTTCAAACAATCACTCTAGCACTTTCCCTTGAAACATTCATTGTGCTTTGGAATGCAGCAGAAATGCTTTATGTGTACTTCTCATAGAATATTTTAAAAACTTGTATCCAAGGGCTAGATCTAATAAAACTAATAATTTTTGCTGCTTCATCAAGGACATTCTTAAGTGAAACTGGCATTCCCCACCGCCAGTGTGTGGCCGTGAAGAATGCAATGACAACCAGTGCGGTCTGGAGTCACTGCCTTGATTCATGCTGAGCACTAGCAATTTGACCTACTATTGCTTTTGCACCGTCAATGCGTATGTCAACACAGTGAAAAAGGCAAATAATGCTTTAGGATTATCATAAAAATAGTTTTGACCTCATACTCTCCCTAAAGGTTCTTGGGGCCCCCAGAAGTCCATGGACCACAACAGGAGAACCAGGGGGCTAATAAGTTAATGGGTGCCTAAGCCAACCAAATGAGAGGCTTTGTAAATCTCCATCATTGCAGAAGCAGGTGGAAAATAAGACCCGTCATCTTAGTTTACTCTTTGGTTATAATTTTATCTAAGTAAAGAATAACGTGTCCTGCTTTCTTGCAAGATCCTTTTCTATCTTACTCTGGGATTAGGCCACATAGGATTTTAAAAGCTGGAATATCTGGATACTTAGCAACTTGTGACCAAACTGGTTATTTTGCCACTTTGACCTCTCCCCCTGTGGTAGGTTGTGCCATAAAGTATCACTAAACTCATTTCAAAGGGTGAGGCTGGAATGTCAGGAAAGGTTAATTGACTTGAGCTCTTGTAATGATCTGTGATTATGTTAGTTTAGGTATCAGAGATTCCAGGAGGCGGGATCTGTGAAACTTGCAAAATCCAGCCTTCATGAGTGTTGGCTCCTTGATTAAAAGCTTTTAATGTGCAGTGAAATAAAAGGCAACGGGAAAGGTAGAGATGAGAATTTTACGTGAGTTACCTTGAAACAGCACCACAGAAAGGATCCTGGTACTAGATCATGTGAGATTGATAATAACAGGGAGAACCTGTAGTAAAAATTCTCTTTCTAGTGATAACATCCTAGAATAGAGAGCCAGTGACAAATCTCCCCTCAGCTTTAGGGAGCTCTCTCACTGGCCGTTTTGAGTATTTCAATTAACGAGTATTGGAGAACCTACTTATTTCTCTGGAGAAAATACGTTAAAGTTGCTTTTGTAGACCATATCTGATAAAGACTGGGGTGAAAAAAAATCTCGTTTAAAAGGAAAAGTTAATTAGATAACAAACAGAGTTAATCACAGTTTAAAACATCCCCAGTTAAAAATGTGTGATAAAAATTCTAAAGAGGTCCATGTGGTAGCCAAATACCTATGAAGTTATGTGGGTTGTATTTTTATTTTAAAGGAGTTTAACTGTGAAGAATTCGTGTATATAAAAGGCTGGACACGCAAATCCTTCAAAATACCTCTCACACTTATAGTTTAGCTAAAATTACAACAAGTCATGACGCAGAAAAATTCCTGCATATCTTGACTTGGGGATGCAATTCAGGGAATCGGTATCTTTGGCCTGACACGAGGTCAAGGTCACGGGCAGGCCAAGTGCTGGTGGATTTGGAGGTTATGAGAACTATCTTCGTTCCTGGTGGGGTGGGGGTCAGTCCAATATGCAAAACAACTTGGCAATATTAAAAATCCGAGGATGCACATACTCTACGACCCAGAAAGTCCACTTCTAGAAACATTTCCTAGAGAAACCATTGCACATGTGCACAAGGGGATATGTAGAAAGAATAATCTTTGCAGCATTATTTATAATAACAACATTAAAAAAAATCTAAATAGGCACCATTAGGAAATGGAGAAACAAAATGTGGAATAGCCAAACAAGAAAATAATAAATAGTTAAAAAGAGAGCTACATGTTGTGGATCTATCACCATGAATAAACCTTATAAATATAATTGAGTATAAAAACCAAGCTACACTTCTAACTAAGGTATACAACCATGTACTAGGGCTTTGGGGAGAAAAAACACAAACTACTAAAAGTACACATACATCATGATACCATTAATGTGAGAAGGTAGAGTAAGCAGCATACCATATTTTCTTACATATACATTCATAAGAATTAAATATGTATATAAAATATGAAAACACGGATGGGAAGGATGCATCCCAATTTCAGGCTAGTGGCTGATTTTAGAAAGAGAAGAAGTGGGAATCAGATAGGTGAGTTTAATTTTGTCTATGACATTTTACTCATTGAAAGAATCAGAGGTAAATACGGCAAAACAATCACATTTATTAAATGGGTAGCTGGTATGTGGAAATTTGATATATTATTTCTATTTTTATGTTTATAATTTTCATAATGAAATAACAAATAAATATTTAAAAGGAGAATGGGCCTGAGAGTTAGAGAGATCTATGTCCCAATTTAGTCCCATTATTTACTAACCGTAGGTCCATGGGCAAGTTACTCAATGACACTAAGATGCTCCCCTACCCCCGCCCCGTCTATACCTACCCTTGCGGGAATTGTGGAGTTTAATGGAGCTCATATAAAGCACCTCAACACAGCCTACAAAACAAATGCTAGGTCCCTTTCTTGCAAAGTACTGTTTGGTAACATTGGTTCAAACTCCACACTATTGTGTAAATTAGAAAAAGGCTCTGGATGGAAGAGGGATGCAATGGGATAGCACACTCTTCCTGTTTGCTTTATGCTGCCTTCCTTTCCTCTTAAACCCCTACCTTGTCTCTGGTGTTTAAATGTGTATGTACACCCATGTGCACATAAGCAATAATTCACAAATGCTTTAGAGTAGAGGCTAACTTTTGAAGGGTGGAAAAGCTATCAGTCTAATTTCATATAAGCCTGAAGTATCTCTTGACTTATGGGCTCCAAAGAATTATATTGCAGTGAGACTGGAAATCAGTTAAACTTTTTATGTTAAGAGAAGTGCTTGCTGGTTGAATTCTCATGGTGTATGCATGCATTTTTATGTAGGCTTTCATAGCGATATAATGAGCACAGTTTTCTATGGTCAGCTTTCAATTATCCTGGTGATGGAGATATCAGAGAGCTCAGGCAAATCCAGAAGCTTCATCTGAATCAATAGTTTCCATTTTTTTCACATTGCCATTTGAACTAGCAGAAAAGATAATAGATTCAAGTACCTACTCCTTTTTTCATGTTAGAGAATTTATTAAGGAAAAATGTGAAAGTCAAATTATCAGCAGCAATAAAAGTAAAAAAAGGAACTGAACAATTAAAAGGTCTCTGTTACTTCGGGGATCTTGTAAAATGCCTACTGAAAATCCAGCTGACCAAAATGGTTGCCTGCAATTCTACGTTATGTATTTGCAGACTGAAGCTCAGAGCTTAGTTCACAGAGGAGGAAGGGTGGAGAGAATAGGTGGGAAGGAAGCTATATCACCAGAGACGGCCAGGTATGTTGTGCACTGTGCAACCCCAGAAAGTGCCTTTCATGCGTATGCATGTGGTGCCCTAAAAGGTGATGTGAAAATAAGGAACAGAAAAGGACCTTAATGGCATAAAAAAGTCCCTAGTCTCTGTAAATGCCCTATAATCCAACTCTGTGGGTGGAGACCATTTTTACCTCAGTACACAAATAAGCAACAGATTGTGGAGAGTCAAAGGCCATAATGTAGATAATATATGGGACTATTCAGTGGGTCACGTCCCAAGAACATGGGAATAAAGAGAATGAAACTAATAAGAACCAATACATAATGAACAAGGTTACCTATCTGCAGAAGTTACCCCAAAGATTGAAACTGTGTAGAAAATAGATGTGTTAACCAGCCAAATATAATTTAAAAAATTCATCAATCAGACCTTGACGTGTGTTGGGTAGTTTCCTATGTACATAAGATTTATAAAGATACAAATATTTATAAAGATAAGATAAAGAGAAGGCAATAGTGACCAGTATTGGAATGAAAACATGTATTTAATAAAGAACTCTGTCTTTCTGCTAATACATACATCAGAGGAGTCCAGATTATATAGTTTTTGCAGCTCTGAGAAGGAGCTACTCAATGTATGGAGAAGAGAAATAGTACTGGACAGTTTTCAAGAGTATCCTGAGTTTCATTGCTTTGGTTGGAAGAGTAAAGTGGGGAACCCGCCCCCCCAAATTCATCTATTCATGTATGAAACCAAAGGCAAATTCATGGGTTCTTTTCAGCTTTAAGTTTCTGTGATTCTATTAGTAATGTTGGGTTGATACATAAGGAAGAGGAGAAGAAAGAAATCATTCCCTTCCATGGATTGATATTGTCCTCCTTTGTCACTATATTTGTGTGTGATTAAAAACTTTAATTTTGGCAAAACAATATACTATTCCAAATGCTTTGCTCTACATCTGAGTAGAGTGCCTTTGATGTAAGCAATCCAGGGCAGTTGTTTAAAAATGTGATTTGGAGATCAAGTTCTTGACCTAATATGGTCAAGGTCTATTTAAACTCTCTCATTTGAGAGTAGCAACAACAGATTACAGACAAGTTTACACTGCAAATTGAAAGTAGAAATGTCTTTTTGACTAACATTGAATTTCTTGCTCATTAAGATTCAAATTTGGTAAGTCTTTAAAGGTTGAATATTAAGTTATTTTACTGCCTTGTGCAGAAGAATACTTCTAGACTATACCATGGAATGGTAAGCATTCAGAGAGGTCTACTGCTTGTTTCATGGCACATTGATGGCTACTGGCTTGTGACCCATTAGTGGGTCAAGTTCACTGTCAGAAACCACCATATTATCCTAACCTCTCCTGCTGACCACAGAGCAAATGAACCAAAGGATAAGGTTCTTTTCTGGATCATTAAATGTTTCCATTTTGGTAAATTTATATCTTTCCTGATGCAGCAATGTAGCATTAAGCATTGTAATTTTGAGAGCTGAAGCAGAGGTGTTACAGAGAGGAGCCAGAAGCCTGCCAACACAGTGGTGGTGTTTTGGTGAGGGCTCCAATGTTCCAAGTCTGTACTAAGATTTTTAGGTCTAAAATTGGTTTTGTTTGCACATCCAGATTTGATTTGGCTCAGGGGTAACAGAAAATAACCAACTCACAAGGGATTGATGTAAAACTCAATATTCCAATTTCTTAATTGTGGTGGTAAATATTATTATATCATGAACAGATTATTTAGGTGTTATATTCAAAGACCACTTTTTTAAAGAATCTCAGTTTCTGGATTCCACAGATACTTGCTGTATCAGCCTGGGTCCAGTCCAGAGACAGAAAAACCAGAGTAATTCAAACAGGGAGCGCTTAATATAAAGAATTATTGACTGTAACAGAATTGGAGATATAAGGAGGTAGCTAGTAAGAACTGTAAATAACTCTAAGGCATACAGGAATAGCAGATATAAGGAGCAGCCACTAGTCCTCGGGCTGAGATAGGGCACCCAAGGAAGAAACAGATCTTATTGGAGAGGGCCCATTGATGGTTCACTAGATGGCTGACAAGTCACTGAGATGCCTTGCCAGTAGAACTTGCTGGAAGCCCACCTTCTAGTGTGGTGGGGAAGCCATCACAGAGAGGCACTACACCTTGGAATTTACTGTGAGGTAATTGAGGAGGTGCAGGAGGAAGTTGCTGGCCACTGGGCGCTGTTGGCTGCTGCATGCTGCAGGAGCCCAGCAGTGGAGAGGCCACATACAGTGAAGGAAGCTGGAGAGGAGAGCAGATCAGAACCAGGAAGAGAAGGCACTTCCTCTTCTGGTGTCCCTCCTACCCCCTCTACTGATATGTATAACATCATGCCAGATGGAAAAAACAAAATATTTACAGGGCCCTTCTCCATTCTCATAGAGTAGGTAATAAAGGGCAGATTTAAGACTGAGAGGCAATAAATTAATAAACTTTCCAAGTTGGTCAGCATGAAATTAGTTCAAAGAAAGGTAGACAGTATTGAAAAATAAGTCACTCAAGCCAAGGAAAATCCAATAAACAGAGCATACCTCTCTGTTCAAGGAAAATGTCTGTTGGCTTCCAGACTCATGATCTTTGGGTACTCTGGATGAACATCATCCAGTTCTCGTCCTGTTGTCTAAGATCTATGACTATCTTCTTGCTGTTTTGGCAGGGTATAATACAATCAACCTGGTTTATATTTTTTTAGGCTTTCATCACTTTCATGGCCTATCTCCTTCATATTATAATCTTATTACTTTGACTAATCTTGGGCGTTTCCTCATGTCTTCAGCTACACATTACAGCCTTTGGGTGAGAGCTGCAGATGGCTAATCTTCCAGGCCAGAGTTCCAGTTCAGAGATGACCTTGGTTCCTCACTATACCCTCCTTCTTGCCTATGGAAGGAGCTCTCATTCTCTCCGCCCTGACCTGAGAGAGGGGAAATCATTTATCTTTTTAGGCCAGTAGTGTTTGATTTCATGAAGCAGTAAAAAACTTAGTAGTCTTCCTAACAAGCTTTCTTATTCCCTGGAAATAAGCTTTGCAAAGGGAAACTAATAAAATAAAAGACACACTTACCCAGAAAGATAAGAAATATTTACTAACTGTGTCGCTTTAGGTACTCTTTGTGTCTTGTTTTTTCACAGAACAAAATGTGGATACTAATAGGAACCATTTCGTTGGGTTATTGTGAAAATCAACTGAATTAAGACAGGCTGAAGCACTTAGGCCAGTGCCTGATACATAACAAACACTTATAAGTGAAATATATGATCTAGTGTGAAAACTGAGAAATGACTGAGAGAACTTATGCCTATTTTGAAAGAAAAAGATCAGTAAGAATGAAGAACTCTAATAAATTTTTGAAATAAAAACAGGTATTGTGCCCATGGATAATAGACTAGGTCTGCTTCCATTGACTACAGTCAGCTACGCTCTATTTATTAAGCATGGTGGGAACTTCAGAAAATTTAGATCTGTCCTTTTAGGGCCTTAAAAGCTTGAGTGAAACTCTCTTCAATGGGTTTGTGATGAATTGCAATGCTTGGTGCAATATTCAGTGTCACTAGATGGCGCTGTAGAGCAATTAAGCTTTGTGCTTGTTCAGCGTGGTTTTAAAAATTATTTTAAAATTAGATTATTCCTATACAAACATTTTGCACAGGCACGGGTAGTTATGTGAAGTGGAAATAGTGTGGGGGTGGTTTCACAGCTTTTTTTTTACTCTCAAATAGCTGGTGTGGCAAGTGTGAGAGACCTTAAGACCAGGTGGACTTGGAGGAATAGTAGACATTTAAGAAGACAATTAAACACAAACCAAGGTCAGATTCAGTCACCAGTTGGGATGATGGTAGAGCAACTATGGTTCAAGGTCAAATTGTCAAAGCTAAGGCTGACATTGCCAAAATGAAAATGTGAGCTGAATAAACACTTCAAAAATAGAGCATTAAAAGAGTATGCTTTGATATCGTTATTTATATGTGAGGTCCCAACAATATTACCTGATGTCTTACATCCAGCTCACATAAATAATGCTTAATTAAAATTATACTTTTTTCTAGTCTTACTTTGGATTAGTGTTTTCACTATGTAAAGGGCATGGTTTAAGGGACACAAGCAAACACAAAACATTGTGTTTAGGATATAATCGAGTATTTTTAAGGAGGTAGTGAGTGAAGTAGTGAGGCATGAAGTCAAGCAAGACAAGAGCTGGTTTTATTACAGATGTTAAGGAAGGCTATAAATGAAGAAGAGAAGGTGCAGGCCGTGTTTAGACATTTGACTCACACTACAGTGCAGTAAAACTAGTTGATTCAGCTCATTGCCTTCAGTCTCCTCAATCAGTATAGACTTGCCAATTTTTAAACCAGCCAGCAGAGAGCAAGAATGACTGGATGGCCATGCTGCAATCCATTTATTGTACTGAACAGAGCTATAGCTAGATGCCTACCATGTCGTAACATCAAAAAGGAGCAGATTGCACTTAACCCATAGATTGATGGCTTTTAATGGGGACTTAGATGGAGATAAGGGAAGTTAGCTGGGATGGCTCAAACATTAGAAATGGTGGGAAAAGGAAACAATTTAACAGCCTTGGAATACAGAAGAAATGGAGATAAGAGATTTACAAGGTCAAGAAATGAAGAGGAAATATAAAGGAACTTAAAAGGAAATTATCTTTGGCTTCAGGAAATTAACTGCTGATTTTTTTCCTTGGTAAGTTGGAGCCTTAATAGTCAGAGATGTCTGTGGTGTGTTGAGAAGAACATCTGTCGGATTGTGTTGTAACTCAGGATGTTTGTTGATGCCCAAAGGTACAACATTTCAGGAATCTGGACTTTAGAACCCCAACTGGTTTTAGTGTTGTAATCTTTTCAGTCTCTACAAAGTTCACCATGACTGAGTATTGATACTTCATTATCTTCAGATTATTAGACTTTAGGTTTGAGGTACAGAATTCCTACTTTAGATATCTTCTTCAAATTAACCAAGGGCAAATGTGTGTAATTCTTAGGTAAATGCCTCTTCAGTCAAGGTTCAGGTGATAGTTCAGGTAAAAAAAGAAGTCAGTTACTGAGCATATTGATAGAGAGAAAATGTTGTATCTATAGCAGCTGGTACAAGAATCCCATCTTTGAGGAGATTTTGCTGAGCAGGAACTAGACCACTCATCCCAAGGGCTCTTGATGGTGGAAGGTGAGGTTGGGGTGGGCCTCTGGGGAAGGCGCTGGGGCAGAGGAGGAGATGCTGGTGAGATGGCGGAAAGTGAAGCAACGCTCATTGTAACCTCTCCTGTGGCCCATGAAATGTTCTATCACATTCCTAAATATGTGATATGCTTGGTGTGAGTAATTCCAGGGTTTTCAGGGAAAACCCGAAAGGTACTGGACCTTGTGTTCAGCTGGCATGTTTGAACTTAGAGGCAGAGACAGAAGCACAGACCATAAGAAAGCACGATGTTAGAGAATTATAACATTTTTTTTACGGCAGTCATTTAAAGCTGACAACAGGTCACCCAACTAGAGAGTGGCAGACCCATCACACCACACTTACCCAAGAGAGTGTAAAAATAAACTCTTGTATAATAAAATTAATGAACATGGAAGTTCTTTATTTTCAAAGGCTGAATAGATTCTGTTGTACGTATATATCACATTTTCTGTATCCATTCATCCGTGGATGGACATTCGGGTTGTTTCCAAATCTTGGCTATTATGACTAGTGCTACAGTGAATGTGGGAGTCAGATAGCTCTTCAAGAGCAATATGCACTAACGTGAATGAACCCTGAGGACGTTATGCTAAGTGAAATAAGCCAGTTACAGAAAGGCAAATAGTGCATGATTCCACTTACATGAGCTATCTGAAAGAGTCAAATTCATAGAATCAGAGTGGAATGGTGGTTGCCAGGGGCTGAGGAGAGGGGAGAATGGGGAGTTACAAATCAATGAGTAGTTACTAATCAATGAGCATAAAGTTCAATTAAGTAAGATGAATATGTTCCAGAGATCTGCTGAGCAATACTGTATCTACAGTCAATAATACTGTATTGTACACTTAAAATTTTTTAAGAGGGTAGATCTCATGTTAAGTGCTCTTACCACAATAAAATAAAACAAATTAAAAAAAATTAATGAACGTGGAGATTTGTGAGGCATTCACATTATCACAACTCACTCCTCTTTAATTATGTGCAAGCCTTGTGTTAGCCAGGACCTCTCTGCCCCTTGTAGGCTTAGGTAAACTGAGTAAATGGTAAGTTACCCCCTTAGTTTCTTTATCTGTGAAACGGGGACTTATTAGGGCCTTCCTCATAAGATGTGGTGATAGTTATTATAAAGCCCTTAGACTTTTGCCTACCATATGGTTGACTATATAATATATGTTAACTCTTATTATCATTAAAAAACTAACTGGAGGGCCGGCCTGGTGGCGTAGTGGTTAAGTTTGCGTGCTCTGCTGTGGCGGCCTTGGGTTCGCCAGTTCAGATCCCAGGTGTGAACCTATGCACTGCTGATCAAGCCATGCTGTGGCAGATGTCCCATATATAAAATAGAGGAAGACGGGCACAGATGTTAGCTCAGGGCTAATCCTCCTCAAACAAACAAACTAATTGGGGAGTTGTTATTCAAACAGGATAAAATTTCAGTTACGCTAGATGAGTAAGTTCTGGAGATCTGCTGTACAACATAGTGTCTATAGTAACAACATGGTATTGTGCACTTCAATACTTGTTAAGAGGGTAGATCTCATGTTAAGTGTTCTTACCACAAAAAACAAAACAAAAAACCAAAGGGACACACTGAAACTCGGGAAGGTATCAGATATGTCTATTGCCTTGATTGTGGTGATGGTATGGGTGTTTGCATGTGTCCAAGCTCATCTAATTGTACATGTTATATATTCGCAGTTCTTGTATGTGAATTAAGCTATTATAAATTAGGTTCAATAAAGCTGTCATATATATAAACCCTAGCCTAACGTTCTTTGCAGTAGTAGCAGATGAAGGAAACATTATCTTCAATGTTAAACTTTCCTCAGCCTGTGCTTCACTGCCATGATTTCTGAGCCCCAGCAAAAGTACCAAGTCTGGGGCCAGTCCAGTGGCATAGTAGTTAAGTTTATGTGTTCCACTTCAGTGGCCCAGGGTTCACCGGTTTGGATCCTGGGCACGGACGTATGCACCACTTATCAAGCCATGCTGTGGCAGGCGTCCCACAAATAAAATAAAGGAAAATGGGCACAGAGGTTAGCTCAGGGCTAATCTTCCTCAAAAAAAAAAAAAAAGTACTAACTCTGGAGAAAATTATAACATGTGAAAACACCCAGAGGTCTTCATGCCATACGGTCCACCTTCCAGCTGTAGACACTGTGACCAAATGCCAAGCGTTAAAATATTCCAAGACAGATGAAGACTGGAGCTGAAGAAAAAAGATATTATAAAGGAAAAAATAGTCATTTTAATGACACCCAATTATAATTAAATAATACAAAACTAAAACTGAGCATTTTTTTGTTACACCTTCTATGAGTAATATTTGTACTTTGAAACTTTTAAAATATTTAAGGCAAGAAGAAATAAAGCTCATGGCACCAGTTAAGGTCATACATTTAGGACAAAAATGATAAAATATTAAAATGAAAGAAATAAACGTTCCAACTGAAGTACTAAGATTCTGTGGAGATGAATTATTCAAAGTAGAAGCACACGTGACCTCCAATCTATTATATAACGAGAGAAAAGGCTACTAAAGATCAAGTGTAGAGCAACACCAAGAAATGAGGAAATGACGGCAGGTACTGCTTAATAATATTCTAACTTTATGCTTAGATTCAAGGGAATGGACTTCAAAGAAAGACGAGGTAAGGTTGACTGGTGTGAAATGGAGTTGGGAGTGTAGATCCTGGGGGCTTGAAAATGGTATTTTCAGTCAGGACACCTAAGTGGTCAGGATAGGCTATGTTATGCTGCAGTAACAGACAACCTCAAGCCTCAAGGCCTAAAACAACACAGCTTTTTTTCTTGCTCACAGTAGATGTCTACCATGAGTTGGTGAAGATCTCTGTTCACCAGTCGCCTAGGGAGTGAGGCTGCTGATGGTACAG